>NC_061832.1:15926065-15933565 GCF_019202785.1 Penaeus chinensis
CTACCTACTTACTTACTTCCCTACTTACCTTCTTACCTACCTACATACCTCCCTCTGGTCTAGGACTGCAACAACTGCAATATTGCCAACTGATAATCAAGTTGCAAAATGATGTCTGTAAATCTAATAACTATTGTTGTTGTTATTATTATTATTATTATTATTATTATTATCATATTTATTATTATTATTAGCATTATCATTATTTAGTTATCATTTCCTTTATCATTATTATCACCATTATTATTATTATAATTATTATTATCATTATCATCATTATTATTTTCATCATTATTATTATCATTATTGTTAATATTATCATCATTATTATTTTTATTATTATCATTATCATTATCATTATCGTTATCATCATTTTCATCACTATTATTATCCTTATTATTATTATTATTATTATTATTATTATTATTATCATTTTTATTGTTATCATTATCATTATTATTTTCATCATTATTAATATCATCATTACTAATATCATTATTGTTAATATTAATATTATCATTGTTGTCGTTATCATTATTATTATAAATGTTGTTGTTGCTATTATTATTGTTATCATTGATATCATACTTATACTGTTATCATTAAAATTACTCTTATTATTATCAGTTATTATAATCATTATTACTATTAATGTTGTTATAATTTATTATAAACATTCCTTTTATCATTATCATAAAATCCATTATTGTTTTCCTATAATCATTATTACTATTATTATTATTATTATTATTATTATTATTATTACTACTACTACTTTTATCAATATTATCATAAATATTATCATAATTATTAATACTATTATTATTATCATCATTATTATCATTATCATTAATATTAATATCATTACTATAATTATATTTTTTTTATTATTACTATTATTATTACTACTTTTTTAATTATCATTGTTATTATTATCATTATCTGTCTGTCTATCTGTCTCTCAATCAATCAATCTCTCTCTCTCTCTCTCTCTCTCTCTCTCTCTCTCTCTCTCTCTCTCTCTCTCTCTCTCTCTCTCTCTCTCTCTCTCTCTCTCTCTCTCTCTCACTCTTTCTATCTTTCTGTCTATGTGTGTGTGTGTGTGTGTGTGTGTGTATGTGTGTCTGTCTAACTGTCTATCTCCCTGTCTGTCTGTCTGTGTGTGTGTGTGTGTGTGTGTGTCTGTGTCTGTGTCTGTGTCTGTGTCTGTGTCTGTGTCTGTGTCTGTGTCTGTGTCTGTGTCTGCGTCTGTGTCTGTGTCTGTGTCTGTGTCTGTGTCTGTGTGTGTGTGTGTGTTTGTATGTCTCTGTCTGTCTATCTATCTGTCTGTCTATATGCCTGTGTGTCTGTCCGTCCTCCCGCAGCATAAAAAAGGACATCCTGAACAATCAGACACGGTACAGCAGGCATGAAGTCTCGGACAATCGACAATCATAAAAGGGCGCAGTCACAAAGTTTTATTACGGGAAGCAACCCTTTTAGAGACCGCTGGCACAAAGGGATTACACACAAACACATTCATTGTTTTTCCTGTTTTAGGATACATGATAAAAAAAAAAAAAAAAAAAAAAAAAAAAAAAAAAAATAGTTGATTTTGATACGTGTTTGTTGTTGTATTTATAGAATTTGGTTGGAGTAGGTGAAGTTTAGGTGATCCTAGGCGTGTTGGTAGGTGAAGCCAGGTGACGTCAGCGATGTAAATGCGACGCCGGTGACGTGTCGACGAGCCCGCATGAGGTGTAGCCAGGTGAAAGTCTGAACAGGTAAAGACGGCAAGGAGAGTAGATTAGGGTCACGTTGGGTGAATATAGAACACCTGAACACTCGCACGTAGGTCGAGACAGGTGAGTGTTCAGGTGAAATAACGCTGATAGGACGACTGTTAGGTGACCTGGGGGGGTGGGGGGGTGGGGTGAATGTCCGAGAGCGAGAGATTAGGTGAAGACGCATGCCGGGGGTCCGCGCTTTGGAAACCTTGGGCGTCCCAGGTGAAAGCGGTCTGGAGACGACGAGGTGAAGGTGAAACGCCAGGACCCGAGATGGGGGGGGGGGGGGAGGGAGCATAGAAAGAGGGGAGTGGGAGGAGAGGGAGGAGAGGGGAGAGGGGGAAACCGTTAGCGTACTATAAGGGAAAACTGGGAGGGTGGGTTTGGACGCAGCGCCGACCGTCGAGTTTCCACCGCCCAGCCTCAGCCTTGGGTCCTGACCTACCCATGGGTCTATATGGGTCCTCCAACTTCCAAATTTGGTTCCGTTGCAAGCACACTCCCCCCCCCCCCACTCTACCCAACTCCACCCCCTCCTATACCAGGCTTGCCGCGTCTTCCGAACGTTTTTTAGCGAAGGTATAAGCCCGCAATGGTATTCAGTAACCCACCTAGGCGATCGAACACAAAAGATCATTATCACTAACGGCGAAGAAATTATCATAACAAGGCCGAAGAAACCTATCGGCCTGGATAACCCAGTTTTCCCAGGTAACGCGCATTTACCTGGCCTAAAGGGTTAGAATCCCTGACCTGAGATGAACCGTAGAAAAGGTATGGATGAGAATCAATGTCTTCACAACACAAAGAGATGCATTTGTATTGTGAAAATATTCATTCTTATTCATACCTTCTTCTTTTTTTATATACCTATTGGCCTACCTTTGGCGTGTCCCGATACTCGAGTGGTCCTCTGCCCTTCAGGACGGTGTGGAGGCGAGAAGGAAATCATATTGCAGCATATTTAGTAGCTGTGTTAGTTCTGCTTTCCCTTCCTCATCCCCCTGTCTGTCTGTCTGACTGTTTCTCTCTCTCTCTCTCTCTCTCTCTCTATATATATATATATATATATATATATATATATATATATATATATATATATATACATATATATATAAATATATGTATATATATGTATGTTTGCGTATGTGTGAGTGAGTGTGTGTGTGTGTGTGTGTGTGTGTGTGTGTGTGTGTGTGTGTGTGTGTGTGTGTGTGTGTGTGTGTGTGTGTGTGTGTGTGTGTGTGTGTGTGTGTGTGTGTGTGTGTGTGTGTGTGTGTGTGTGTGTGTGTGTGTGTGTGTGTGTGTGTGTGTGTGTGTGTGTGTGTGTGTGTGTGTGTGTGTGTGTGTGTGTGTGTGCGTGCGTGCGTTTGTGTGTGAAAAAAGAAAAGAGAGAGAGAGAGAGAGAGAGAGAGAGAGAGAGAGAGAGAGAGAGAGAGAGAGAGAGAGAGAGAGAGAGAGAGAGAGAGAGAGAGAGAGACTAATACAACAATACAGGCCAACAAAAAAGGGGAAAAAAAACACACACACATAGCAGTAAAACATACGACAAACCACGAAAATGTGTCAATAAAAAAAAAATTCTAAACTTTATCCATATTTTTCTAATTTGTTGATTTTTTTTATTTTTTTTTTAAGGAAGTGTAAAATAAACAACATTTATTTAAACTAATGTTTTTTTAAAAGAGATAAAATAAGTAAAGTAAAATAAATAACTCTTTCAAACTGATTTTAAAAAAATGAAATGTAAAATAAATGAGGTTTTTAAATTCATATTTTCTTAAAAGAGATGTAAAATGAACGTTTTTTTTTTTTTAACTGATATTTCTTAATTAGATGTAAAATAAATATATTTTTCATCTGATATTTTTTAAAGTAAAATAAAAAAAAAACTTTTTAAATTGATATTTTTTAAAAGACATTAATCATTCGTTCTAAAAGTAGCGATAAAGAAAAAAAAGAAACACAGAAAAATATATAATATAATGATACTTATGAATAATAATAATAATAATGATAATAATAATGATAATAATAAAAATAACAATAATAATAATGATAATAGTAATAATAATGATAATGATAATAATAATAATAATAATAATAATAATAATAATAATAATGATGATAATGATAATAATAATGATAATAATAATAATAACAATACATGGAAAGTAATCAATAAATCAGAAGACTCGAGAAAAGTAAAATAAATAAAATAAGATAAGAGAGATAAGAAAGAAAAAAAAAAGAAAAAAAATGTATATATATATATATATATATATATATATTGATCTTGCCTCTTCTTATTCTAAATAGACTCGAACTCGTTGTAAGAATGATAGTGATAATAAAAACAATGATAAATGATGATAATAATATAAATTTATGATGATATATACTTTTAATATAGATTTATGCTAATAAATGTTTATAATATACATTTATAATAATATATATTTGTAACATATATCTATAATAATATATATTCATGATATAGATATATTTATATATATAATGTATAATATATATTTATCATAACAGTTATATATAAGCATAAATAAATAAATAAACTCGTTGTAAAAATGATAATGATAATAAAAAACAATGATGATGATGATGTTGATAATAATAATAATAATAATAATAATAATAATATTAATAATGATAATAATAATAACAATAATAATAATAATATCGATAATAATGATTGTTATATTAATGACAGTAATAATAATGGTAATGGTAATAATGACAATGATAAGAATAACATTAATAATGATGATGAAAATAATATAAAATTATAAAAAATAGCATCAATAAAAAGTTGAATAACAATAATAATAATAATAATAATAATAATAATAATAATAACAATAATAATAATGATAACAATAATAATAATAATAATAATAATAATAGCGATAATAATAATGATAATTATAATAATAATAATAATAATAATAATAATAATAATAATAATAATAAAAGCAATAGTAATAATAATAATAATAATAATAAAAGCAATAGTAATAATAATAATAATAACAATAATACCAACAACAAAACAACAACAACAACAACAATAATTATAATGATAATAATAATCATAATAATAGCAATAATAATAATTATTATAATAATAATAATAATAATAATAATAACAATAAAAAATAATAATAACAACAACAAAAATAATAACCATAGTAATTGAAAACAAAAATAGCAGCAACAATAAAAAATAATAATAAAAACACAATAAAAAAACAATAATGGCAAAAATAATAACAATATGAAAACGATAATAATAATCACAACCGCAACACCAACAACAGAAATAATAACAATAATAACAACAAAAATCCACAACTAAGAAAATTAAACGAAATAAATAGACGAAAACAGGACACACGAGAGCCATTGAAACGGAATCAAACGCACGAAACTAGACAGGATTTTAAATAATGAATAAAAAAAGGAAAATAAAAGAGAATAGAAGTAAAATAGAATTTTAAATAAAGTAAAAAATAAAAGAGAATTGAAATAAGGTAAAAAGTAAAATAGAATTGAAATAAAGTAAAAAATTAAATAGAATTTAAATGGAACAAGATAAGAGGAAATAAAAACGAAGTAAAATAAAATACGATGAAATATAATTAAGAAAAATCAAATATAATGAAATAAAACGGAATCAGACAATGTAAAATAACATAAAATAAAATAAAATGAAATGTATTAAAAGTAAAATTAAATAAAGGTAAACAGAATAAAGCAAAATAAATCATATCAAAATAATATAGACAATAAATGAAAACAAAATGAAATAAAATAGAATGAAATGAAATTATTTAAAAAAAAATCAAAATGAAATAAATTAGAACAAAACAATAAAAAAAATAAAAATAAGCAAAACAAAACAATTAAAAATATAAGTGTAAAAAAAAAACTAAAGCAATGATAAAATCAAACAAAATTATTATTAAAAAAAATCAAAATCAAATCCAACTATAAAATGATATGTACAAAATAATAATAAATAAATAAAACAAAAATGAAAACAAAAATAAAACAAAAAATGAACACAAAAATAAAACAAAAACTGAACACAACAATAAAACAAAAAATGAACACAAAAAATAAAACAAAAAACAAAGCAAAACAAAATTAAACAATATGAAAACAAAAAACAAAACAAATAAATAAAACAGACCAAAACAAAAACAAAAACAACAAAGCAACAAAACGAAAGCAAAACAAAGCAAAGCGAAGCACGAAATTCAAAATGGAATCGCCTCCGCCAGCCACGCGGGCGCGCCAACGTCGTAGGAGTGAGTGACCTTTTTACCGACTCCCGCGACCAAGCACCTTTTCCCTTGCATAATTCTTTTATAGAGGAAAAAAGGAAAAAAAAATACATGTATATATGATATGTGACAGCCATTTTGGAACATCAGTTCACTTCTTAGAATGTGTTAAGAGTTAATGATCACGGCGGTCGAGTTTTAGGGAAACGAGGTTACTTTTTTTTTCCTTTATGGCGAAGGCAAATTTTTAATGATTATGGTGTTTCGAGTTTGGTGTTATGAAAGGGTATGGTATTAAGTCGATAAATAAAGAAAAGTGGTTAATGGTAGGTGTGTTATATCAATTCGATAAAAAAAACATTGGATAATAGCAATAGTATAAATATATACCTGTGAATCACCTTCTGTTATTAAATGTATAATTCTCCTTAATTCCGCTTGTTTACAATGTGGGAAAAACAAGTTACGGATGTTTTCTTTCTTTCTTTCTTTTAGCCATAAGTAATCGGCAAATCAAAAATTGAGCTCCTGAGACTTTTTCCTACAAAATTAATATTGCGTTCAGGCCAGAGAGCGTGGATAGGCAACGTGCCAGAAGCGTTATATGCCTTGTGTTAATTATTTCTACTACCTGTATCACAAACTGGATTCTTTGTCCAACAACCAGGAATCAATTATATATATATAAAGCGATTTTGTACCGGTCTCATTTTAAGCGAAATATAACACTAATATAACCTAACCCCCGTGTACGTACAAAAATCATAACACATCGGCCCCACCCATTTATTCCTCCTCAACATAAATGAACCGGTAATGCAAGGCTGACTTCAGGACCCAACTCTAGAGATAAAAGAAAAAAAGAGAACAAGAAAAAAGAAACACCCAGCATGAAAAATATTACCGCCATTATCCTTTGACAGGGGGAGAGACAGACCGCACCCGTTCAACCCGCGGCCATGACTGCCACCTGACTTGCTATAAATAACTTGGACTCATATATATTAAGAGCAGTGCTTTGCCCCCTCCGTCTCTTAAGTGATTATGGCCTCTCCCTCTTTCGTTTGTTAATTTGCCTCTCCTTTTTTTTCTCTCTCTTCTCTCTGAAAATCACGATTCGAGATCTTTTACCGGTACCTAATATATATTTTTTTTCATCTTGAATTTCTGTGTTCGGGATACTTTTCCGTTTCATAATAACAAACTTTTTAAATTTTAACGATTATTTCCCTCGAACTTTTCTCTCTTTTTTTTGTTCATAATATCTAACCATTCTTCATTTTAACTTGTTTTTCGACTTTTTTTTTGAGGATGGAGGAGCAACATCTTTACTAGTTCATTATGTTCAAACCCCTTTACTAGTTCATCAAATCTTTCTCTTCCCCTTCAGCCTTTTTCTATGCGAATGGCTTCCTTCTGCATCGAACTTC
>NC_061832.1:15936065-15938565 GCF_019202785.1 Penaeus chinensis
TGTGCGTGTGCGTGTGCGAGTGCGTGTGCGTGTGCGAGTGCGTGTGCGTGTGCGAGTGCGTGTGCGTGTGCGAGTGCGTGTGCGTGTGCGAGTGCGTGTGCGTGTGCGTGTGCGAGTGCGTGTGCGTGTGCGAGTGCGTGTGCGTGTGCGTGTGCGTGTGCGTGTGCGTGTGCGAGTGCGTGTGCGTGTGCGAGTGCGTGTGCGTGTGCGTGTTGCGTGTGCGTGTGCGTGTTGCGTGTGCGTGTGCGTGTTGCGTGTGCGTGTGCGTGTGCGTGTGCGTGTGCGTGTGCGTGTGCGTGTGCGTGTGCGTGTTGCGTGTGCGTGTGCGTGTGCGTGTGCGAGTGCGTGTGCGTGTGCGAGTGCGTGTGCGTGTGCGAGTGCGTGTGCGTGTGCGAGTGCGTGTGCGTGTGCGTGTGCTTGTGCGTGTGCCTGTGCGTGGGCGTGGGCGTGGGCGTGGGCGTGGGCGTGGGCGTGGGCGTGGGCGTGGGCGTGGGCGTGGGCGTGGGCGTGGGCGTGGGCGTGGGCGTGGGCGTGGGCGTGGGCGTGGGCGTGGGCGTGGGCGTGGGCGTGGGCGTGGGCGTGGGCGTGGGCGTGGGCGTGGGCGTGGGCGTGGGCGTGGGCGTGGGCGTGGGCGTGTGCGTGTTGCGTGTGCGTGTGCGTGTTGCGTGTGCGTGTGCGTGTGCGTGTGCGTGTGCGAGTGCGTGTGCGTGTGCGTGTGCGTGTGCGTGTGCGTGTGCGTGTTGCGTGTGCGTGTGCGTGTGCGTGTGCGTGTGCGTGTTGCGTGTGCGTGTGCGTGTTGCGTGTGCGTGTGCGTGTGCGTGTGCGTGTGCGTGTGCGTGTTGCGTGTGCGTGTGCGTGTGCGTGTGCGTGTGCGTGTTGCGTGTGCGTGTGCGTGTGCGTGTGCGTGTTGCGTGTGCGTGTGCGTGTGCGTGTGCGTGTTGCGTGTGCGTGTGCGTGTTGCGTGTGCGTGTGCGTGTGCGTGTTGCGTGTGCGTGTGCGTGTTGCGTGTGCGTGTGCGTGTGCGTGTGCGTGTTGCGTGTGCGTGTGCGTGTTGCGTGTGCGTGTGCGTGTGCGTGTGCGTGTGCGTGTGCGTGTTGCGTGTGCGTGTGCGTGTGCGTGTTGCGTGTGCGTGTGCGTGTTGCGTGTGCGTGTGCGTGTTGCGTGTGCGTGTGCGTGTGCGTGTGCGTGTGCGTGTTGCGTGTGCGTGTGCGTGTGCGTGTTGCGTGTGCGTGTGCGTGTGCGAGTGCGTGTGCGTGTGCGTGTTGCGTGTGCGTGTGCGTGTTGCGTGTGCGTGTGCGTGTGCGTGTTGCGTGTGCGTGTGCGTGTGCGTGTGCGTGTTGCGTGTGCGTGTGCGTGTGCGTGTGCTTGTGCGTGTGTCAACCTAGATTCTAACCTCAACCTCGAACATGACCTCCCTCCCAATCTTCTAGCTCTCTCTTTCAAGTTGAACGTTGATCTTGACCTAGTGCTGGAACTTGAGCTTGGTGATCTTGACTTGGTTCTGGAACTTGAGCTAGATGTTCCTGTCGATACTGTACTCGACGTTGTTGATGATCTTGAACTTGACTCGGTACTGGATCTAGGACTCGACGTTCTTGTTGTTGACCACGATTCATATTTCCGCCTCCTGTCAGAGACGCCGTGTCCCTTCTTAACAAGCCCTAGATATTTTTTCTTTTTTTCATTCCAGTCTTCCACTTCCAGCTTACTTAAGCGATGTTTCCAATATACCTGAAAAAAAAAATTAACAATGTATCTTTCATTTATTTTTCTTCCTTTTATATTCTTTTTTTATCTTTATTTATTATATTTATATATTTATTTTTTGGAGGGTACAACAGGTACTGGTCATAGTAAAAGTTAGTTTTCTGAATCATTAACACCAGCTTTACCATGCTGCACAACCCTAGTCAATGACTGCAATGCCCAACACTCTGCAATAAGAAGTACCTGACAGGGAGTTCAGTTGGTGTTTGATTTCCAAGTAATCTGTCACTAAAACAGTCTTGAAAGAGGTCTGTCATTATATCAACATTTACTTTTGTTAGTCAAATTCTCATGAAGGTCTGTACCAAACAAAGTCACTTTTGAATCATCTGTTAATGATAAATTGACATAAAAGTACCGCTAACACTGAATAGCCCAGTAACAAATTTTTGAGAGGGCTGCATCCCTGTAATGAGGTCTGATCAGTTTACACTCGGTAGTCTGATTAGGCTTCTATGAATGCAAATTATATCATTGTTGAGTCAGAGTGCCAATGTAACCTAAAAAATAATTGCTGGAGCTGGTGAAACTAGTAGATTATGCAGTCTGCTTGTGTAATACCACTGAATGAGAATAAGGTATTGCATTATATAGTACAGCTATTTTCTGCAACGGAAGACTATGCAACTGTATTATCAAGGCTGCAACATTGGCAGGGAAACCATAAAGACAATCATTACAAAATTTACTTATATTATATATGGTGCTCAGATTCAAAGTATACATCTATCTG
>NC_061832.1:15948565-15953565 GCF_019202785.1 Penaeus chinensis
AGGTCAAGCTCTGTCAACTCAAGTACCAGCACCGGCTGCAGCACCAGCCCTAGCACCAAATGCTGCATCAGTCTCTACACCACCTTCAACACCAGCTGCAGCACCAACTCTAGCTCCATCTGCTGCACCAGCTTCAGCACCAGCTTCAGCATCAGTTGCATAACCGTTATTTTTTTTTACCAGCCAGATGATATTTTAATACAATGATAATAGCACAGCCCTTCAGGCATGTATGTAACACTAATGTTTGACTGACGGCCCTCTACACAAATAGAAGCACAGCCAGTTTGGATGATGCTTTGGTATGTTACCCTGGCTTTTTGCAGGGCATGTCCACTGTTCTGTAAATAAATGTTATCAATCAACCATTGAGATGATGATGAATATGAATATTATCATTATTATTCTTTCATTATTTTTACTATTACCATTATCATTATTTTATTACGAGTAGTGTAATTATTATTAGTATTATCGTTATTATTACCATTAATACCACTGTCATCATTGTTGTTATCATGTTCATTATCATTATTATCATTAACATCATTGCTATTATCATTATCGTTATTATCATTATCATGGTTATCATTATCATTATTATTGTTCTTATTACCTTTATCATTTTTATTATCATCAACATTACCATTATGAGTATTGTCATCATAATTACTCTCATTATTGTTATTATCATCATCAGCATCATTGCCATATACAGAACATCGTTTGCATCATCTGATTCACACCCAAAAAAAAACATCAAGCGTCTTTTTAAACATAATTAAACGTTTACATTTAGACCCCTCATTAGAATATGAAATAAATACGGTATTACACCTGTTGATCCCACATGCCAAGCAGTAATCACTGCTCGAGTAATGTGAAATGAGTTCAGTGAAGACTACATATATAGATTTTTATAGGTATGAATCATCGAAGAAAAATGTAACTGGTGACATCGCTTATATAATTGAAGCAATGAGCGATCACATTATTTCATTCAAATCCGAATTAAAGAGCTTTATTCATACATACATACGCACACATACATGAAAATATTACCGGGGCTGAGAGGTTTCCACGCGTAGCTCTTCTGTATAACGAAGGTGAATGTCCTTCATAGCAAGTCGTTGGTAGGTTTACTATTAAATTCGGGACAAAACTCACTGAAACACTAAGATTTCTTCCCCAATATCAGTTGCATTTTATTATCGACTTTTCAGATCCGCCAATCTCTTTCAGACGGAAAATCTCCTTATGTAGCTCCACATTCTCCCTAAAACGACAGTGACATTGATTATGTAATTGTTCACTGCGATCAGGTTGCTCCGACGCGTTTCCCAAATTGTTAACGTGTTGGACGAATGTAGAGGAGGTAAACATCGGACGATTTACAAACCTCTTCTATCAACTCATACTGATGAAATAGCAGTGAAAATGTTAGATCAAATCGGTCGCAGAATTTGTTTTAAAGACAAGCACTCAAGTAACCATGGTAATGCACATCCGCTCTAAATAAGATTGTTAACGCTTTGACGCATTAATACACACACACACACACACACACACACACACACACACACACACACACACACACACACACACACACACACACACACACACACACACACTAACAATTCTCAACGAAAAAAAAAATATTGAAGAGAAAATCGCTCAATAATAGCGAGGACAGGAAGAGATAAAAGCGACATATTTTCCATGATATTAGACAGTATCATATTAGACGGCAGCAGGTAACAATGTCTCACCTACAAACAAACGTTGAATCAGATGGAACCGGTTTACACATTCCTGTTGACTCTCTCTCTTACTGAGGGAGTAACAGATATGTTTCCTCTCATCAATAAACCAAGGTTATTTGAAACTAGCATAGCTTCTCGTCATCGACTAGATATCCTCCTCACCAACGCCACATTAAACCAGAAAATAACTGGTAAATATATCGAATTTCATATCCCAGGACAACAAGGAGCCTTTCTAGACCTAAGAAGCTTAACGCTAGAACTAAAACTGCATCTCTGAGGAAAAAAAAATAGGAGAGAATGAACCCGTCGTCTTAGTAAACAACGCCCTCCACTCGCTTTTCAAATCTGTTTCAGCATTTATACAAGGTCAACAAAGTGAAAATAATCCGCTCTACCCCTATACCTCCCTCGTACGAATGTTAAACAGAAATGTTGACCTTTAAGACAGAAATGCTCGCGCGAATCGTGTTCTGCTATGACGATAATAAAGGTTCAGGGATACAGAAAGATTACTCCCACGAATATTATTTTTTAAAATCTGAATTGTCTCGAGGATAGAGTAACGACGGAGCTGAAAAAAGCATGCACCGTGAATACTGGTACTACACTGGTGTGAACTTTTCACGTTCAGAGAATTCCCCGTTTAGCACGAGTGTTCCCCGGCACGACAGCAAAACATCTTTAAAATTGCTACTGCTGTTTTTGTTATGATGAATTTACCACCCGCTAGCCTGGAGGAGGAGGAGGAGGAAAAGAAAAAGGAGGAGGAGGAGGACGAGAAGGAGCGGGAAGTGAAGGAAGGGAAAGAGATGAGGGTGGAAGAGGACGATGAAAAAGAAGAAGAAAAATAGGATAGAACAACCGAAAAGAAGAAGAAGAATGAATAATATATAAGATTTGTTTTGTTATTCAAGATCGTTTGTTATCAACATTGTTATTGTGATTTTGATGGTATTATTATAGAATTCAGTATGTAATAATAATGTATCAAATATACTTTGTTCTATTGTGTAATTGTGTACGTGGGTTATAAGAATCTCTCTTTCGTTGTAATGTATTATGTAAAAAATGCAATTATGTAATACTAATAAAGTAAAAAGATATAAAATGTATTCCATTCTTGAGTTATAATAATAAAGCCACTGGAACAAATAAAAATCTTTCTTTCTTTACCATCCAACTTATTATAATTAATAGTATTGAACAGAGATATGTAAAAACTTGTTTATATTTTATTTTATTAGTTTTTCATTATCAGTAAAAGAAAATAACCCAAACACTTAAAACACATTTTTTTTTTCTAAGTGGTTATAGCTAGACACATATTTAATCCATTTCTTTAAATTAATACTAATCTTATAACCAATTTGAAAACACACACACTGCATTTTATATCTCTAGTATTTTTTTTTTATTTTTTTATTTTTTGTGAATTCGCAAAACCAGCAGAACTGCAGCAAAACCTCGTAGAATTTCACTTATCACAAACTCATAATACATATTATTTTTTTCAGTTAATACTAATCTTATAACTAATTTGAAAACACACACTCCATTTTTTTATCTCTAGTATTATCTATTTTTTGTGAACTGTGCAAAACCAGTAACTATGAGAGCTCCGCGAGAAAGCTCATACCCTCGAATAATTTCCGTTAACACAAACACTTAATACATAGTTTTTTCAGTTAATACTAATCTTATAACTAATTTGAAAACACACACACTACATTTTTTGTTTAATCTCTAGTAATATATGTGGAGGTAGGTACGTGGAAACCTTTTATTTTTCCTTCTTAAAGCCCATCCTGCGTAAAATTATTAAAAAAAAAAAAACTGGAGGGAAATATGATTCGGGTGTACCTCTATCAGTCGCTGCTCTTACTAGAAGGAAGTCAGAGCGCTATTTTACAATACTTCACTCTGTGGACTGAGGTGTCAAGCAGAGTCAAATGCTTGAAATGGGAGTCTCTCGTTCTTTCTAAATTTCGAGAGATATTAGGGTCTTCCTCAATGGGAAGGTACCCCCCCGAACGGCGTTAAACCAGCAGTTATGAGAGGTCCGCGGCCGTAGAGCCCTCTCCGTTAAGCAAAAAGCGAAAAACAGGGATATACTTCTAATCTTGAGAGTAAACCATACGCCTTAGTAGTAACACAGGAGGAAGGAGGACTAAGATTACGCAGGCCATTCAAATACTGGTGTGCTCTATCTCCCTTTTAAGTCCTTCTACAGTATCTTCATCACGTTCTTTGCCCCTTTTATACGGTAAAGTACAACGTTACATAAAGCCCCCCATTCACGCTACAGTCTTTAGCAATGGTAGGGTTATGGTATGGTCAACTGCACAAACCTATGCCCGAGTGGGTATTTGCTCAGTTTTCACAACGTTTTGAATCGGAAAGATGTCTCTCTCTGATTGTTTTTCATCGGACGATTTAGTACATGTAGCGCTGGCACTTACATTACAAAGAAAAAAAAAAAAAAAAAGTCAAGATGGTGCAAGCCATGGCTTTTGAAGAGGGATATCTCTATCTGCATTCGGTATTTTCTCTCTGATTTTCTTCACAAGTTCCACGTAAGCCTCATTTTTTAAATTTCTATTTGAATATTCTTTGCTTTTTATTTTCCACAAACACGGGAAACTTCTATACAGTTCTATTACTTCACTTAAGAATTCTCTGCTAAATTTATTTTCCATGTTGGGGAAAATGCACCTGAAAATAAAAAAAGATAAACGAAATTAGCAAATATATTTTTCAGCTAAACACGTGCTCACGATTTCCTTTAGTCAAAACTGAGCAAATTGGGTGAATGCACCCACACACGGTTATGGTCTGCGTTACGGTACAGCCACAAGCCGCGATAATATCAAACACGTTGGATATTGTTATGTTATGGTTCCCGTCCAACTGCGCAAACCAAAAAAAAGCCCCACTCACGCTACATTAACTGCACAGTTTTACTGAACCAAACTTGAACCGTAGCTATTTTACGTAGCGTGAATGGGAGGCTTAAGACTTTTTTCCCCCTTAAATGTAATAGTTTACACCTCGTTCAATTTGCTTATGCGTATTAAGAGCATTTTCAAATATATGGACTGTAGTATTTGCCCCCTGTGATTCAATACTGGTGCGGTCTATCTCCTTTTTAAGTCCTACAGTATCCGGATCGCGTTCTTTAACTTCTTCCACAAACTGACAAATAAAGTGTTCTGGCACAGGATTCGTCGACCGCAA
>NC_061832.1:15958565-15968565 GCF_019202785.1 Penaeus chinensis
AGGTCCAAGGTAGGGGTGATTCCCTGCAGTGGGTCCTTGGTCTCCATCTCCTAAGACCCCCTAGCAATGAACAGGAGATTTGGGGGTTTAATAAAAATCAGAAAATGAAATGGACACAATTTGTATGACATATCCTCAACCTGTGCTAGGAATAGCTGGGGTCCTAATCACTCATGGCACCAGAGAGCCTTGAAAGAAACAAACTAAATCAGTACTTGGTGCCTTAGCTCACTGAGTCATCGGGCACACACAGGTTGAATCTGAATACAGTAAAGGAGGATGCCTACTAATAAAATACATTTTTAAAATTTCCATTTATTACATATATAAAATATTGAACATCCTAAATTTCAGTATGGAGGCAAATCACTTAACCCTCTAAAAAGCATGAACATTTATTCTCCACTATAAAAATACAATGCTTAAAATCTGACAAACAGAAATTTACAATGACAATACACATTACTTACAGATAAAAGTTATCACAGCTTAAGTTAGTAACTATTTATTGGTGAAATTAAAAAAAAATATCTTGTCCATTTACACTATCAATAGCACCTTTCCTTCATTGTCTTCCGAACAAAGGAAATTCAAAGCCCTGCAGTGGGAAATGTCTCCCAAACCCAGTGGCCTAACTCTATAAGCACAATGAAAATGCATAACACTCACAAGGCAAGATTACTTCTTTCAGTTTTACATTTTACAGTTTTGATTTAGTATTTTTCCTGATGTAATTGTATAGGTGGAACATCAATTTTTTCACCTTGACTTCTGAAATTCTTAGTTTATATTTGTACGTCTTACAAACTGTCTTAAAGCTGATTCCTGTCCAGCACATAAAACCTTATAAATGCAATTTTATAGCAGTGGCTGTGAGAACAGCATGAGATGCTCAAAAATATATGACAAGGGTAACTGAAACAAACTCACATCACATACTATTTTTCAACTAAGATTACAATGACCATATGTTCTAAGACATTCCTTCAAATGAATCTTTGAGTAATGTCCCACAAAATAATATCATAGTTGATGCATCTCCACATTTCTTTTCATATTACACACATTCTCACATTTGTTTTGACAGCGAAACCACAATGATTAAAAAAAAAGGACATAAATGCATAACTGAACCGAAATATATTATCTATAAAATAAAGATTCCACTTTTACCTTACTTCTGTCAATAGTAACCTAAGCAGAGGTTGGACACGTTTGCACCCTGTGGCAGAGAGCAGTGGCTGTCCGGCTGGAATGAAATTAATTTGCTTTACCACGTCTTCCACAACTGAAGACTGCTTGCTTGCCAAACTATTTCTGTATTTTTCCTCTATATTTTCTTGTATCTTGTCAAGTTCTTGCAAAACACACTGCTGTACTTGCAATTTCTCTAGGGGCATAAAAGGTACAACCACAAGCCTCCTGAAATCCTCATACAGGTTTCTAGACGTAACAATATCCCGGGTCACTTCCGTAAAATCTTTGAGTTGGAGATCTTCCCTGCCCTTCCCCTCGACACGAAGCTTCAGGTACTTTCTGTTGATTTCCCGGCTTCCTTCTGTGCCTGTTATAATTACAATGATTCTTCCTGTGGGTTTGTCCTTAGAAGGTTTTTTGAACTCCTTGACCAACGTCTGGAGAACATTGATGGAGATGTCGTTGTCTTCATCCCAGCCATCGATGATAATCAACCTCGGGCCACAAGAGTCAAGCTTTTTTAATAAACTGGTGACGTGTTTTTGCAGATTATTTGAATTAAACATTAAAATTGATGGAATGAAAGTGCGTACCTGAGAGGGGTCTGGGAACAGGTTCTTTATAATGTTTATAGTGTGTGTTTTGCCACTTCCAGACCAACCAACCATCCACATTATCAGTGGTTCTGAGGAGTCATCTTCCTGGAGCTTTTGTAGTGAATCTAAAAGCACATTGTTGGCAATGTCCTGGCCAATTACCTGTGATGTGAGGTCTTCCCTTAATGCATCCAGTGGTATTTTCAAACCCTGTCTTTGTTCACACACCGACTTTTGGTGAAGTATGAAAGTAGACATAATAACAATTCCTAAAACGACCAAAAATACAATAATGGCGCACCAGAAGAAAAGTTTACCAATTCTCATTAGTAATGAGCATAATAGGGAGGAACTTTTAGGAGCTGGGGGCTTGCTAACATCTGAGTTCTCCCCAACAGGCACTGCATTTCTCCTTCTCAGACAACTTTCAACCCTAGAAACTGGAGCCATTAAGTCAAATCTGTCCCTATGTTCAAAAACCCCACTATAATTGTTCCTATTTTCATAAGATCCACTGTGATTATCTCTATCCTCATAAGAATCATTGTAATGATCTCTCTGCTCATAAGAAGCATTATAGTTATCTCTCTGCTCATAAATACCACTATAACTATTGCTGAAGTAACTATCTTCCACATTTTCTAAATCAGAAAAAAGAGAAAGGCTAATATTGTGGTTCTTTTTTTCCGTTACACACTTTTCCAAGGAAATGTGCTCATCCTCTGGCACAGCAGGGAATCTCCGATCACCAAAAAATGTGCCAATGGTTTTCCTTCTGTACAAAGTTCTGGTGTCTTCTGAAGATGCTCTCTCTGTGCGTTCGGGGCGAGTGAAAATTGCCGTGAGGCTGCGTCCAGGCGACTTCGGTTTTCGCCGGGTTGAATAGGGGGATGAGGACAAACACCATTCCTCCGGCTGCTCTGAGTGGGATCTGGTGAGCTTCGACCTCCTGGTGCCTCTTGGGGTGCAAGGCTCCTCCATCTCCTATAAAAATGAATACAAATAATAATTCACAGAAAAATGAAAGAATCCTGACTTTTGTTGCTCACTCTTGTAGTTACTCATAGACGACTTAGTGCTTAGTCACCAAGTCAGTTACCAATTCTACCCATCCAACTGGTTTTCTTTGATTTTTGGAAATACTGCTAATATTAGTGTTCAGTGGTGTCTCTTCCACAGGAGCTGTTGTGTTGCAGTCCCTCCAGGCACTCACTGCCAGGTGTATGCCTCCCTCAACCTCACACTAAAATAATGTGGAACTAACAAATATTTCCACAAAAAAGTCTTTCAATATATATATGACTATATTTTTAAATTTTTAATTAAAACAAGACAAAAATAGAAGTTTTATGCTATACAACAGTGTAGGATTCAGATTCATTAGTGCTACATGTCTGGTATCAAAGTGCTGCATTCAGCCCAGACCCAGTCACTGTCAGTCCCATGTTCTGTTTAAGCTGAAGGAGAGATTTTTATTAATGATTAATGATCTCTTTTCTTAATTACTTTTCTTTCAGTTCAGAAAGAGAGAAGGAGAAGGGGACAGAGAGGGAGAGGAAGCATGAATGAGCTATGAAGAAAGGAAGAAAAAACAAGTGAGGGAGGGAGCAATGGGGAAGAAATGAATGTGGGAAGAAGTAAAGTAAGGAGGGAGAAGGAAGGAATGAGGGAGTGAGGGAGAGGGAAGGAGTTGATGGAGTGAGGGAGAGGGAAGGAGTTGATGGAGTGAGGGAGAGGGAAGGAGTTGATGGAGTGAGGGAGAAGAAAAGAATGAGGGAGTGATGAAAAAGGAAAGAATGAGGGAGTGAGGGAGAGGGAAGGAGTTGAGGGAGTGAGGAAGAAGGAAAGAATGAGGGAGTGAGAGAGAGGAAGGAATAAGAGAGACAGAGAGAGAGAGGAAGGAATAAGAGAGACAGAGAGAGAGAGGAAGGAATAAGAGAGACAGAGAGAGAGAGGAAGGAATAAGAGAGACAGAGAGAGAGAGGAAGGAATAAGAGAGACAGAGAGAGAGAGGAAGGAATAAGAGAGACAGAGAGAGAGAGGAAGGAATAAGAGAGACAGAGAGAGAGAGGAAGGAATAAGAGAGACAGAGAGAGAGAGGAAGGAATAAGAGAGACAGAGAGAGAGAGGAAGGAATAAGAGAGACAGAGAGAGAGAGGAAGGAATAAGAGAGACAGAGAGAGAGAGGAAGGAATAAGAGAGACAGAGAGAGAGAGGAAGGAATAAGAGAGACAGAGAGAGAGAGGAAGGAATAAGAGAGACAGAGAGAGAGAGGAAGGAATAAGAGAGACAGAGAGAGAGAGGAAGGAATAAGAGAGACAGAGAGAGAGAGGAAGGAATAAGAGAGAGAGAGAGAGAGAGAGAGAGAGAGAGAGAGAGAGAGAGAGAGAGAGAGAGAGAGAGAGAGAGAGAGAGAGAGAGAGAGATTCAGTGTTTATCCTTTCTCTATGCTATCTCAACCAAGGAGGAAGATGTGACAGTTAGTTCCCATAAAAGATGAGACTGAACAAAATACAGCTTCCAAATATAAGAAAACTTAGAATAAATATGTGTTTTAATATCATGAAGTATTACTGTATACTATAATAAATCCTAACAGAAGAACGGGTCAGTGATAAACAAAAAAAAACAAAAAAAAAGATTTTTACAGAACAATACTATTAAATCAAAACCAATAACATCAATATACAGAAAACAGTAATTCCAAATCAAAATCTGTAGATCTACAAGTAAGACAGAACTTGTATACCCTAGTGATTTATTATCAGATAAGAAATCAGTCCATGCTCTATCTTGCTAGGATAGGTAGTCGCTTGGCCATTGCTGGAGCCTTAAATGTGGTCGCAGAATAAGTTACACAAAGAACAAGGTAGGTTTGGCTTTGACAGTAGTAGGAGAGGCAAGGTTTAGGGTAGGTCAGGCTTAATCATGTTAAGTTTTAAATGATGTAAGGCAAGACAATACATGAAGAGGTAAAGGTATGGTACAGTAAGGTAAGATGGAGCAAGATATGGTTAGAGTAGTTACAGATTAACCCAATGTCTGCTGGGTTATGTACTGTCCCCTTTAGATTTTTGTGAGTTTTGTTACGTACAGATGGCTCCATATGTGCTTAGCCACCAAGAAGTCTATCAGTTGGCCCTAGTGACTGATCCTGATTTCCCCATTCCTTGACTTTGCAAGAAAATGTGTTTTTCTTTCCAATACTATTAATATTGACATTGTTATTCTTGATGATATTATGATTATAAAACGGTTTTTAAAACAATATCATCAAAGACAATAAAACAAGAAAAATCAAGGAAAACGGTAAACAGGAGAGACAGGTAAGACTACTAGCTGACTCCTTGGTGACTAAACACTTGTAGGGCCATCTATGGGTAAAGACAATAGATAACCTTTTATTACAGAGGGTATTGCATTATGGTCTTGCCACCCGAGCTAACTGAGTCAAGGGTAAGACCATGACTAAGGTTACAGAAGTTGACATCTACAATCAGGTTATCAATAAATCTAAGTAAGAAAAGTTAAGCCTTGCTTAACATTTCCTCGGGAAACGGCCTCTAAATCTAGAAATTAGAAATTATGAGGCAAGACGAAAAATACTTCTTGACAGCCATATCAAGCACCAGAGTTGGTCCCGAATCGAAGTGGATGTAAGGGGACACTTCTGCCTACTAAGCCACATTAGATACAGCGAGGTGAACTTCGCGACCAAGTTATTAGACGCACAAGTGTTACAGAGCCCGAAATGGAAAAAAAACAAAAAAACTAATTAAACGGAAAAAAAAAATGATTAAACCTCTCGCTTTCTCAGGCTTTTCTCGAAAGGTCACTACTAGAGTCTCAACTCCCCCACCCCCCACCCACCTCTCACCCCTTGCCCTTTGCCAGAGTGCCGAAGGTGTGGAGGAGGATCACAGGACACGGCTAATGACAGTTAAAATACTACACAAGATTAATTTATGCTTCACCGTCTATGTCAATCACGGAAAGGGAAAGCTTTTACGTCTCTGAAGTGAATTTACTAAACTTTTGATATTAGTGGACGGTATAAGGCCCTGTACGCGATTTATTTCTAAAATATCCGACTACTAAAAAGACGATGAAACTAAATACTACCTCCAAAATAAAATCTAAATAAAAATAACAGTGAGACGGTGAGAAAATCGTTAAATAAATCCGAGAAATATGAGAAGAATTGCATTACTTTCAACACTCAAAAACTACCACCTGTTTATATACGTGGAATTTGCAACACCCACCTACATTCAGTGCAAATTCATAAATATCTAATCAAATCAAATCCATTCTTCACCACAAACCAACAGCAATCAACACAGATGAAGATAAGAACGTAAATAAAAGCAATTAGTCTACTAATCACAAATAATAAGACGAAAATTGATTACCTATTTCGTGCGACGACCTTCCTCCGGCCGCGCTGTGGGGGTGACTAATGCCTTTATTATTATTATTATTTTTATTTTCTTGATGTCCTTTGTTTCATTCTTGTGTATTTTCTTATGTGGTATTTTTTTGTTTTTTTTGTATATGTTGCCTATCAGTTGTATTTTGTGTTTGTATATTTCTTGGTGATAGTGTGAATGTTTTATTTGTTTTGTGTGTGTGTTTGTGAAAATGGTATTTATGTTTCTTTTATATATTCCTTTTAATTGGTGGAAGTACTAACATATTAACTAGTATTTTAAGCATTATTCCTATATGTATTTGCCTTGTACTTTATTCAAATAATTTGAAAAGATAACGCGGCAAAGGAGCATTACTATAAATCCTTGCACTTTTTTTTTGCAATTCATAACTACACAATATATTGTAAAAAACACCAGTACCTCTAATAGATGTAAATGTGACTACCTACGGTATAAATCAAACCCACTTTACCAACTGAAACATTTATACTTTCCATCCCTGTAATTCTTTTGACAGCGGCCCGACACACCTTGGAATTTATTGTCATTTTTAAGTTATTTCAGCTCAATTTTTAAGGTAATTGGCTTAGTTTAGGTCTCCTTTGCGTTAATTTCGAGTTTTGAGAGAGTACAGCTACTAACTGAAGGCAATAGCAGCGGGAATCACGAAGGAGTTAGGGATATACAGAGCTTAAAAAGAGCTTGCCTTAAAGATTGACGAATTAGCTGTTAATTAGCGTCGATATGTTATTTAATATTCGCGTTTCAGATTTATTTAAACTGCTCTCAATTCATCGTCAGTGTCAGGTCTTTTAATTTGTTATTATTGTTTTTTTTTCCTGAAACAACGAGAGTCAAACTTACTGGTGACTCAGGAATTTCAGTGTTGTTATCTTTCGTGTTTTTGTTTTGTTTGTCGTTGGCTAAAATTTTATTAGAACAGCAAAGGACTGTAGAATAAGGCCGTGTGGGGGCAATGCTGTCTCTCTCTGCCCCACACACTGAAAGAATGACGAATTTAAACCATATGTATCTTATTCTATCTATAGTAGAAGTTAGGGGGCTGGTTCCTTGGCTGTTGATAAATGACAAGGAAGGACTAATGCTTCGGTAATTGATCAGAATACTTTCGCACGACCGACCTTGAAGTATCAGTGGATTCCTCTCTCCCTCTACTACCCATATACGTAGGACATTTGCTGCAGATCACCCCCCCCCCCTAAAAAAGAAAAACACATTCATGGTCCTTTTGGCATGGGAGACTATGAAAAGTATCGGGAAAATTGCAGGGTAAAATATGAATAATGCACATGAAATACATCACTTTAAAAGTAATATACTCAGAATAAGTCGCTGTATTGTCTAATGCAGGGGTATGTGCTACCTGTGACACCCCCACTACCCAGACTCCCATAATGGAAGAATGATGACCCTCCACATATTCCCAGCAGGATAGAATACACTGGGTGCTCACTGGAGGAGTACCCAGTGCCAGCTCTGTCCTACGCACTATCCTGCTGTACACGTGCAGTGGAATTTTTGCTGTCCACGGCAGGGGTTAGGGGATAGCAGCCCCAATGGGAATCCCTGTATTTGATTATATATTAACCATTTATCTATATTATTCAAATTTTACCGCAAAATTGATGCCAATTTCCCTGGCCCCTGTTATCGGGGTCAAGATTTTATGTATTAGAGGTGTTTCTGTGGCATAATTCATATATATTTGAGTAGTAGAGAGTAACTATTGATACCAATATTGTCATGATCATTCATGCAAAAGTGGTCTGAATTTTTAACTAAGCTTAACCCATTTACAACAGTGGATATCATGAGGAAAATGTTAGGCTACTCATGAAGAGTGATGTCCTATCATGTGGTCATTAAAGAGAAACAGCCTGTCAAATAGAAACTTAACCCAGTGTGCGCAGGCTTTTTTGGCGGCTGTGTGGCCCACCAAACGGTTATATTAATAATGGACAAATCTGTAGGGATGCCATCTGCAGCATTGGCACTACGTCACCATGGCATCATAGTAGATGCCATCCACGAACAAAGGGCTAAAACCTCAATCATGTATGCCACAGCCAAGATCTTGGGATTGGAGTAAATTTATGTTTCCCAAGCTGATAATTTTACACACAAGCAACTAACTGTGCAATATCCCCAGTGTGTAGCATGGTATAGCACCTGGAATTCCTGTTCTGAGTGCATTAATGTTGCCAGAATTTAAGTATCTATCTGGAAATCTTTGGATAATGATAGTTACCTAAGTTGTTATTGATAAGAAGCTTATGTTAGCTATGGTGCTCTGGCAAATACAGGCAGCCCTAGACTGCATCTATTCTAACAGATAGTATTAGTTCCTAAGACAGATGTTTTTTTTTTTCTATTTTATTTGACTCCCGCTTCAAAGACAGGTCTGCACAACCAAATATATTAGTATTAGCGACATGCAGCTTGTGTAATGAGTTGCCATATTTAGATTGAATAGATTTTTTTGAATGTTTGTTGAGATAGTAATAGAATATGTAAGGAATACCCAGATCCAGAATTTAATTGCTCAGGGACTCTTATTGCCTTGCAAAAGACGGCACATTTTGTATGCATGTCTGATTTTCAATAATTTTAATCTTTTAACTGATCTTTTTTTTCTCTTATTTTAGGTATATTGAACATAATGGAGCTCTGCTGTATATTGGAGTACCTGCTGGTCCCTATTGCTCTAGGAATATTAATAGCAGTTGTCAATTTTTTCACTACAAAGGAGAGAAACCTAAATGGCAAGCATGTGTTGGTAAGTATTTTTGTGAAGGATGCTGAGGGTTATTTGAGTTGATGGTTATTGGATGTTGTTTAAAGAGTGTGTAGCTGTCTTAATAAGGACCCATAGTTAATTAGGTAATCTTCATTTAAAAAAAAAAATCATATATTGTGGTGTTTCATAATGAGTTTGTGTCTGAATAATATAATGAGATATAGCCAGCATATAATCTTTAATTGTTCATAATTATTTTGATATCCTGAAACAAAAAGCCAGTAGTGGCAGATACTTTGTGACTTATAATTCTTTCCATTTACATAATTCACCAACACCCTAATTGTAGATTGTAATGTGTTGTAATAATAATAATATTTCTCATGAAATATTCCTCTGACCATGAAGGGATATGTTTTGCAGGAAGGAATAGTCTGCTTATTAGAACTGATATTGATACCATGAATTTTTGGCAGATAACTGGAGGCTCAAGTGGCATTGGTCTGAGTGTTGCGCACGATGTTGCTCGGAGAGGAGCCAGCGTCACCCTAGTTGCAAGAAATCTGTCCAATTTGGAAAAGGCTTTGGAGGAAGTGAGAAGCACAGCGTCCAGAGCAGGTGCTGGTGGCAAAGTGCAGATCTTTTCAGGTAAGCCGGATGGGGTTGTTGTTAAGCCCCCCACAGTAGGGGAAGAGTTACGATGTGTATCTAGTGGACAGCTAGCTTTTTTTTCTTTTGTACTTTTAAAATATGTAGCAAATAATATGTTTAGAGAGCAGATATATGTAATTGATAAAGCCATATATAAATAACTGAATTTTTTATTAAAATGTGACATGTATAATCTGTAGAATAGATACATAGAGATATATTTGGATAGGTGTATATATGTATATATATTATTTATCACAAAATGCCCTTGTAATTTTGTATTTATAAAAATAGTGATAGTTACTACATACAATTGTCACAGCTGACATCTCTGGAAACCATGAGCAAATAGTGTCCCTAGTCAA
>NC_061832.1:15988565-16001065 GCF_019202785.1 Penaeus chinensis
ACGCGTATATGTCGCTCCCCCCCCCCCCATCTCTCTCTCTCTCTCTATATATATATATACACACACATATATATTTTTATATACATATATGTAGATATATATATGTATATATATATGCATATATATACATATATATATACATGGATATAAATGTATATATATATATATATATGTATATGTAATATACATATATGTACATAATTTATATATGTATATATATGTACACACACACACACAAACATATATATATACATATATTCATATATATATACATATATATGTATATATATATAGGTAGATAGATGGATATATATATATATTTGTGTGTCTATGTATCTATCTATATGTCGCCCCCCCCCCCTCTCTCTCTCTCTATCTATATTTCGCTCTCTCCCACTCATCCCCCCCTCTCTATACATACACACACACACACACACACACACACACACACGCACACACACACACGCACACGCACACGACACACACACGCACACACACACACACACACACACACGCACACGTACACGCACACGCACGCACACACACGCACACACACACGCACACACACGCGCACACACGCACACGCACACGACACGCACACACACACACACACACACACACACGCGCACGCACGCACACGCACACACACACACACACACACACACACACTCACACACACACACACACACACACACACACACACACGCTCGCACGCACACGCACACACACACACACACACGCACACGCACACGTACACGCACACGCACACACACACACACGCACACACACACACGCACACACACACGCACACACACACACACACACACACACACACACACACACACACACACACACACACACATACATACATATATATGTGTGTGTGTGTGTCTGTGTGTAAGCGCGTGCGTGTGTGCATATATTCATACACTCATATAAACTCGCAATCCATACATACATACCAAATGCCTCGAACTCAAAAGAGTCTCTCTCACCCATTACTGACCACGCGTGACAGCTTACCATTCCGAGGACCAAGAGAGCAAGGCACCACTTCATGATGACGAATTCCGTCACTCTTAACTCAGAGGAACCTTGCAGTAACAGAAGGGAGTCTAGTACAAGATTAACTGAGGTCTTCTTGCCGGAGAACAATGTCCGTTTACACAAAGAACACTTGTCGGTGAACATCTGTGGTGCGTGTTTCATATTTCCAGGTGTTGGCTCCCTCTATCACCCTTACGTAATGTCTTTCTCTTCAAAGACGTAGTTTCGAAGTCAATAGGCGGGTTTTTTTCATTAATTGAATAGGCTTTCAGAGGGAATTCAATATGCAGTTTTTTCACGAATTCAATAGGCGTTTTTCCACGAATTTTAAATAGCCGTTTCTCTACGAATTTAATAGGCGTTTCTCCACGAATTCAGTAGGCGTTTGGAAGGATTCAATGCCAAGATCCAGCTCATTATTAATGTGAAATTGGTTGAGGATAGAATTAATATTTTCTTTTTGGTGTGTGAAATAGTGGAAATACTTGATTACGAACGTGAGTAAACTTGATAAAGAATAGGCACAAAATTCCTTCATATCACGTCTAACGCACAAGCCTTTTATGCCATAATATGCACAAGGCTTACTTTGGTGACTTACGGTGCAGCAGGTGAAGTATAGCACCTGATAAATGGTCAATATTTAAAACATAAAACAAACAAAGTATCCCTAATACTATAGGAAAGCGTACTAGTAAAAGAGGTATAGAGGGGGGCGAATGGGGCAAGGCGGCGATTAGCAAAGGGGGGGGGGGTCAAATGGAGGGTATTTATGTGTATGAGGAAGGAACTAACGGTAGAACTCTAAAGTCGCCAACTAAGAAGAAGGGTGGTTGGACGAGGGCATGTAGAGTTTTAAGGGCAAGTTAATGGTGGTAGAAGGGGAGGAGTAAACTGAAGAAAAAAAAATGTAAGCCAGTGGTGAAGAAAGGCGCAGATAACCATGCAAGGGATAGTAGTTTGAAAGGGAGGTATATAACGCAGTGTTTTCGGATGGACAAGTAAAGAGGAGACAGAGAGAAAGAGAGTGAGGGGAAGAAATAAAACAGTAATTGAAAATCGGTCCTGGCGATGTGTCAGAAAAGTCTCTTGGAGGCAGGCAATGGAGGTGAAATCAGGTCAGTGAGAACGTAAATATTCCAGTGAATGAGAGCCATTATGAAGCAATCAGTGGATGATAAAGATAGACATGGGGGTCGGAGAGGGAGAAGAACCGGGGGAGTGAGACAAGGGACCAGGGAAAGGTGAAGGATCAGGGGGACGTCAGACGGGGGGAGGATCCGGAGAAGGACACTGTTGGGACAAAATGGAGCCATGGGAGTATCAAAGAGGAAGGGGGGGGGGGGACGGGAGAAGGAGGGGAAGGGGGGACATGAGGAGGATGGGGATGGATAGTGGCAGTCACTTTGGATGTAGTGGGAATGGGAGTAGAGAGAATCGACGGTTGATGAGGGAGCGGGTGTTCTCTTAGGTCATAGTTGGGAAATTTTGAATGTCTTTAAGAGTTTTTTGAAGGTGGGTTGGGTAGAGAGATCTGAGAAACGAAGGCTTTCTTATAAGGAGGAGCAGAGGCATGGTGGAACGTTTAAATTGCCTAAATGTAGAATGAGGATGAGGGGCAGGCAGCGGGAAGTTGTAGAGATTGGATACCTGCATATGGAATGACAAAAAAAAAATGACTGGGGAGAGGTAGGAATGGCAAGGGGGATGGTAAGATATACTGGGGGAGGTGCAGAGACATCTTGGGACAAAGGATGATGAGCGGAGCGAAGGACAGCGTTGGAATAGGGAAAGAGAAAAACCTCGTCGCCGTGCCTCCTGTTTGGATTCGCGTGGAGGCCAAGTCTGAATCTGACAATTGTTACCTCATATTCGAACTTGTAGGTATGGCAGCTCCTATAAAATACATTATGGGAGCCACCGCAATCGGCTCACCAGAACAATTAGAAGTCATGATCAAGTTGGGTTCATAGAGGGCAGCGGGCTGTGCAGTGGGTGGCCAAAGCAACAATATTTTTAACATTGACGGGATGAGGTTGATATAGTCTGATAGGGCAAGATTCTCAGCCAATATAAACCTCATAGGAGAGGCCATGTCTACGGAAGCTAATCTTGGCAATATATTACTTTCGGTCTCAGGGAGGAATAGTGAAGCACTGTACTGACAATGCATCATAGTCAACGAGGCAGGCAAGCAGGTAGCTTTCACAGGCTGACCAGTCCTTGTCGTATCAGGGCAGTCAGTGAGATGGAAACATTTCCATTACAAATAATAACGGAGAAGTGATGCTGGGCAAGACTAGGTTTGCTAGTGTAATCATTTAAGATAGATAATGCACGAGTTTGGGACTCATCAACTCTTACAAGACGTGAATAATTGGAACGGCTGCGGAAGGAAGCTTTGCCTGCTTGTTCTCTAGACACTGTTGGGAGAGAAGGGTAGTCAAAGTAAGGGGCTGCAGAAGAAACAAAAACAAATAATTGATCCTAATTAGTTGGGCTGAAAAGAGCACTCAAAAGATCTGTAGAGATGGAAGTACTTAAAGGACGAGGACGGGAGGAAGAGGGAGTGGTGCTGAGCGTAGTAGTACTGCGGGGAGGTGGACAATATGGTTGCAGAGTAGTTATTTGGGAACCGAGGTTGAAAATGAAAACTGCTCGAGTCGATGGCTTTGGCCTGAGGCTGGGGGGAGATCCTTAACATTGGGCCTCATCAATTATTGATTGTTTTTTTTTGTGCCGCTTCAAGGTTATTAGAGGCACATTCAAAATATAGCGATAGGGTGGGGCTTGGCGGCGAAGTCCAAGGGTAAGAAGTTTTTTTTGCTACACGTTAACAATCTATAGTAACATTGCAGAGGTTAATGATGGGTAAAGGAGTTGACGAGTGACTGGGTTAAGGTAGGATTAGGTAAGGGAGGTTAGATCAAGCGAAGGCTACGTATGCGTCTGAGGAAGGAAAACAGGTTGTCAAAGTAGAAAGTGTGGGATTCCGTAAGGATGTCTGATAGGTTGGGAGGTCGGTGAGGGGAGGATAGGTGGGATGGAAAGCAGAGGCACGGGCTGCAGCAAAGCGTGGACAGGAAAACAATGTGTGGAAATGAAAGAGGAACATTACACAGGGAACCTAAGGGCGGATCAGAAGGCGAGATCAGATACGAGTGTTAGAAGGGGGATGTCCAGTACGTAAGCGGGCGAGAAACGTCTCCCAACCTCTCTTCTGATGAAATGGAGCCGACAAGGAGATTGATAGTTTAACCGTATGTAATTTATTAGTGCGGAGACATGACCAGAAAGGTTGCCATCGGGTATAAAGGAAGGCTTTAAAGTGAGGGTAATAATCTGTAATACGTGACAAACGTAGTTGACGTGATGTGCACACAGTGGCGGAGTGATGGAAGTATTGTGGCGAAAAGGTAAAAATGAGTTAACGAGAAAGAGAAGTGGAGAGAAAATGGGGATGAAGAAAAGGAAAAGGAAGAGGGGGAGAAGAAAAGACTAAAATGAGTTGAGGCAAGGGTAAAGATCAAAGGCAGAGGGGTAATCCCTGGCCAGGTCTTCCAAGGTCTGCATGACAACGAGCAAGGGATTGGGAAGACGACCACCAAGGTAGAGGTGATCCCCCTATTTGGGTTTCAGTCTCCGTCTACTCAAATCTGACGACAATGAAGGGTATCGGACCCTGGGTATTACTGGAAAGAAATCACTAAAGATATCTATAAGACTAGTGTGTGCTGACAAAATTGTGCTGTAGTTAGGCCCTGGGTTTAATGTAACTATTGCTGATTACCTTCATTGTCAAACATTACCACTTCAAATTGGTTAGTCCCCATTATGGATGGCTTATATCTATCATCAAACTATTATCTGCTGTTAATAGAATGGGCATTAGAACACCCTTTTCTGCTGGGTGATATATTCATGGAGATTTGCTGACAGTAAAATGCTATGGCCTATCTAAAATCTGGTTCACGAATAAATTAAAGTATCTTGGCAGTTGTGTTGGATGCTTGATTATTCAAACTATTACACTAATCCAAAATGTAGGGTCTTCGCATCGCCCTTGAAACACCTAAAATCTACAAGTCCCCTAAATTGTAATAAAAATTGGTTTAGAATGAAAAATCTGGCAAATTGGTTCACCTTGCCGGAAAAAAATGTATATTGCAACTACTGATTAATTTTCTCTGCAGCAAAGAGGATTGCTTTTTAGGTTCTATGAAGACCTGCATAAATATCAAACCACAAGGACATGTATCAGGGCTGGGAAGCGGATATCAAGTCCTCAAAAGACATCAAATTGCACTCATTGAGGTTTTAAATAAAATATAAAAACTAAAGAGGAGGCTTTATTAGCTTATTTCTTTGCTCCCTTTCCCTTAGCAGGCTTCCCAGCGGCAGCCTTGGCACCGGCTGCGGCTTTTCCAGCTGCGGGCTTCTTGGCGCCAGCCTTGGCAGCGGGGGCCTTGGCAGAGGTCTTGGAGGCAGCGGTCTTCTTGGCGGCGGTCTTGGCGGGCGCGGGCTTCTTGGCGGCGGTCTTGTCAGTCGCCTGCTTCTTGGCTGCGGGCTTTTCACCAGTCTGCTTGTCAGTGGCGGGCCTCTTGGTTGCCGTCTTCTTGGCTGCGGGCTTCTCGCCAGCCGGCTTCTCGGTTCCGGACTTTTCTGAGGCCTTCGAGTCGCGCATGGAGGAGCGACGGCGGCGGATTTCTTCTGCCCTCTTCTCCCTAGCTTCCTTCTGTCTCATGGCAAGGAGCTTGGCAAATTCGGTCTTCTCATCCTTGTTCTTGGCGAAGCGTGCCCGCTTCTGGGCCCTCTTGAACCTCTTGCGCTGGAAGGTAGAGGTACACAATTTAGTTGGGATAATGAAAAGGAAAACTTATTGATTTTCAAGAACTTTTCTCATTAGCAAGGCCTATAAAACTTGGTTGTCAAAAGTCGGAGAAAAAAAATACTAAAAATGCCTGTCTTTAAATTATCCAAGAATCTCTCACCTGGAGCACAGTGGGTGTGATGAGCCTCTGGATCTTGGGAGCCTTGTACTTAGGCTTCTTGCCCTCCTTGCCAGTAAGGGGGCGCTTGATCACGTACTGACGGACATCATCCTCCTTGCTCAGGTTGAACAACTTGCGGATCTTTGATGCTCGCTTTGGCCCCAGGCGACGTGGGACGCTGTGGTCGGTAAGGCCTGGGATCTCCTGGAAATTGAAATCGATATAAAGCTTTCTACAATAATCTCCATAGCACATTACAAAACTATTTTATACCATAGCTTCCCCTAGAAACCATGGCAAAAATGTTTCCATGTATGATATCTGTTCCTTCAAAAATTTGCTTTGGACTTTTAACCCATTGGTGACGGGTGTAGAAAACTAAAACTACGCTTTGGCAAACCACGGCAACGCGCCGACTTTGAGTGCGTGAATTCGGTACATCAAGCCGAATCATTGCCTCGGTGCGCTTTGGCACGCCGCTGCGGTGGACAGCCTCACGCCACATTTTGAGCGTATTGTTGTGACGCAGTTACAAAGGGGTTAAAAGGTATTTGGTAACCTTGTTCAGGCTGTTTTGATTCAGTAAGGAAAAAAAAAAAAAAAAAAAAAAGGTTTCAAAGAGATTAAGCTACTGATTGGAATACTAATGCTTTACAACAATTTCACATATATAGCTTGAGGGAATAAAATCCACCAGGAATTTACATACAATTCATTGAATGCATCGAGTCTTGTGCAATTCAGATCTCTATGCATGCCATTACAGAAAGTGTGTAAGGATTGTAATCATCTGCCTAACAAAACTGACAACATATCCTTTTAGAATTAAAAGTTTGAGATTAGAAAAACTCAAAAGTTTAACTGACAGCTGAACTTAGCTTTACTTTTGCAAAATTTACATCTAGAAAGGAAATGAGTAAAATGAAAAATTCTATACAAATATTACCCCTGCCACTGCATCAGTTACTTCCAGATCTGACAATTCATTCCTAACAATCTTCTAAAGATTAACAGTTCATCAAACTTGCCAGTAGCCAAAGTACACAAAATTAACAACACTCATTTAAGTTCTATGAACATTTGATGCTTCTTATAATGGTCTAGCCAAAGTAACGACTACTAAAGAATATTTTCTTGACAAGTTAAAAACTGATCATTGTGCCAATGCAGAACGAGGTGAATAAAAATCATCTCCACCCACTATGTGGTTGACATTTTGATTATATCTATCAAATATTTTTCATCCAAACCTTTTTCTAAAGCCAAAAGCAAGGCAACAGGTTTGAAGAGTGTATTAAAGTAAATAATATATTGTATGTGCATGTGTCATAACATTACTCACATTTTTTCTTTTTAACTAAGTACAATTCACTAAAGTAAATGGTGTATATTCAAAATTAAAGATGCTCAATAACTTTCTTGACCGAGGACAACTATAGTACCAATTCGTAGTATTATATAATCTAGAATCCCAATATTTACAAAAATTATTCTATCTACAATAATTACATATCTGAAAATTCCATTCCATATTCATGTAGTAATAAAATACAAGCCTTGAAAAACTGGATTGCATCTTTGTATGTATGTGCACTACCTTTGGAGACCATTATATTGCTTCAATGAATAATATCTTCCATTAACTTCATTATTCAAAACCAATGCAAGGATTTAATATATTGAATTTCAAGAAACATTTAACTATAGTTTACCAAGGACAAGATTATGCTAAAGTACATGATAATAATTACTTACCCCTTCACCCTTCTTTACAATGACTACACACAAAACGGACAAGCTGTTGTCTACGATGCAACCGCGGACTGACTTCCTCTTTCGCTCTCCTTCCCTGCGTGGGCGGTAGCAAGAGTGGCCCTTGGAAAGCAGCAGACGTACACGCTCTGGTGAGAGAACAAGTCATTAACATTTACGCAAGTGATGTAATCCCCCCCCCCTCCAAATAATTAAAATTCATACCTCAAACCAATGAAATCAAATTTGTCCAGGTTTGTAAAAAGTGTGCAGACCAACTTGAAAAACAAATCTTAACCCCTGTTATAAGAACCATGCCCCAAAACTTACCATTTGTGAGGACACCCTGCTTCATGGGGAAACCTTGCTTGTCATTGCCTCCAGAGATGCGGAGGACGTATCCCTTCCATTCTTCACCAAGGGTATCTGCTTCTACTTCATGGCCCATGCGCTTCTCAAAGAAAACGCGCAATTTCTTGTCATCATCAAACTCAAAGAGCTTTTGGCACCCCGTTGCGGGGTAGGACACATTTAACTGAAAAAAAAGGAGAGTTGTTGTAGTTCAAAAATGCACCACAAAAGTAAATTACAGATGACAGTTGATGTTGAGTGTATACCTGCTGCTAATCAAACCATTTGGCTTCTCCTGCCCTACACACAACTACTATGCAGTAAATATTCCTAGTGATCACCCTTACAGTCACAGATTAATTAAAAATCCTGAGATATGATCCAATTAGCTTCATATGTATACGTTTATGAGGATGCTGCCTATGTATTAGTACACCCATGTTGGAGTAATATTAGATAAATCATACTTAGTGCCCTAACGAACAGAAGAGTATGACCACAGCATTAAATATTTACAATGTCAAGTATTAGCCTTGCATAAACATGTTACAGTATCTTTCCTCTTATTTCTATAACAGGCAAATTTCATTATATGAACCCCTTGGTGACGGGTGTAGAAAAAAAAAAAAAAGCTACGCTCTGGCAATCCATGGCAACGCTTCGACTTTGAGCGCGGGAGTTCGGTACATCAAGCCAAATCACCGCCTCTCAGTGCTTTGGCACGCCACATTTCGAGTGGTTTGTTTTCACGTTTATAGACATGACCCATCGGGAAGGGGTTAAAAATACAAAACGACAAGGCCATAAAAACCATTGTGCACTAAGACAAAATTAACACCAACACAATAAGGGTGTACAGAAGAGTTAAGTAACGGATCATGGTCTACAATCTTACAAGTACTTATTATTACTAATCAATGCATTAATCTAAAAACTTTGTCATTATCTATACCTGGACTTAAATATTCATTCTTGAGATCAGTTTCCAGTAGCTTTTCAGATATATATGAATTGGATAAAAGGAAGGAGACAACCATTTGAAAGGTCTACTCCTGAACTATGCCATAGATCACACCCGTAACACACACATTCCTGGCTTGGTCATGCAACATCCAGTCCTGAGAGGTCAACACCCGACACCCATTGGATCTCACAGGACCACCAAGGGATTCTATTACCCGATTCCCCAACTCACTCCGTCAATTTAAGATCCAGGATTTAGAAATCTGGGGTATTCTCACTAAGAATCTCATCTTGAGGGGGTCATTCCCCCCCACTATCCAGGCAGCTGCACAATCAGGGGGGGGGGGGGGGGGAATACTATGAGCTTATCTTATGGGGCATGGGCATATTTGCCTTCTAACATAGGAGTAAGGTGCATCATGGCCAAAATTGATGGATGAAAGTTGGTGCTATGACTAAAAGGTATTTCTTAACGATAGCAACGTACCCTCCCGAGACGAAGTCCCAAATCCAGGATAACATGAAGCCAAAATCCAAACCTAACCTTTCCTACCTTTTATTTACTCCCTAGACAGGGGGGGGGGGCAAAACCTAGTATACCCCCCTTCATTAACACTTCGTGCCAACTTGTAGAAAATGAAACATTAAGAAATGTGGCTGTGTAAGGGTGTTGAGGCTATTTTCATCATTTCCCGGTAAATATGAGGCTGCTGCAGATATACCCGTGTTGCTTCTCCCTCTATATTTGAATGCTCTATAAGATGGCTGTCCAAATTTCCCTATATCTTGGTTAATGTTACTGAGAGCGACACACAAAGTACAACTTAAACTCTAGGATTGGATCAAACAATTCAGTGAGCTTCATGCCAATAATTTTTCCCAATCCTAACAGAGCTGCAATGCTGGCCTGACCTGGCAGAGAGCAACTTGGTGTCAAATCAGGGAAACTGGATAATTATTGTTATAACATGTAACATGCATTACAATAAATTACAGTTCCATTTGAAGATTAATCTTCGGTGCAATCTTAGTTTTTGTATATGCATCAGTATTATTCCAACACACACCAACAATGGCAACACACACTTACAAAGCTGCCATAAGGAGGGAACAGAGACAAAGAAGGGAAATAATGCAAAAATGCTTCCTAAGTGACCACATGCCATATTACTCCAGCCAAATACTTGGGGGCACCCCTTGGAACCCACAAACCTCACATTAACAAGAAATGATTCCAGGGAGCCGTCCTACTGCTGTATATCCGTGACTCGAGACTCCCAACCAATTCGTAAGAGTTGGTCTCCTCTTGGCATTTGTGTGTCCTTTTTGACTGGTGTTCTTTGCCTGTGCACAACTTCATTTATCTGGAGAATTTCTTCTTAAGACACAGCCCTTAGTTTCCTCATCTTGGAAGTCATTATGTAAATATATACTAAATGTGCCTTCATGATAGGTATGTAGAATAGTATACTTCAGCCCTTAAATAGCTGCATTTAATTGTTTTATTGAAATACCATGGAAATTATGCAAGTGAATTGTCAAATTGCTGTACAATGGATTAACTTGATATAATGCACAATACACTTCAGGTCTGGTTCACTGTTTTTCATCCACCCACTTATAAAATGGTTTCTTGCCTTGCCTCCTGTTTATCAACTATGGTTATGTTAACAAGAATGATGGAGATAGAGGGAAATGGACAAAGCCTTCTTATAGAGCACAAGAGAGTAATATGCAACAGGTACAGCTGCTCTGGCCTCATATTTAACAAAAAATCATGAAAACATCCACTGCATGTTGCCTCAGAGAAAAAGTCCACAACACCTTCACAAAACCAGGGTTCTTAATGTAGCATTTTCTGCAAGTGCTAATAATGGGGGATACAGGGGTGCTTCCCCCCTTGTCTAGGGAATAAATAGAAAGTAGGAAAGGTTAAGTTTGCACAATACCCTGGTTTTGGGCCATCTCTGGAGGTCATTCTCAGCAACAAACCTCAACTTCTACCTCAAAATTGGGCCAAATGACTTTACTAAAACCTATTTAACCCATCACTGCCAGGTAACAAAGCCCTGAGCATGATAAAATCTGGCAAGGGCCAAACACTCAGCGCAGGAGTCCGCTACATCAAGCAGAACAACCTGCTACACGCACTCTGGCGCGCCGCAGTGCAAATAGGCATACCGCAGAGACCAACTGGTCTGTTATGACACCGGTACATGTGACCGGTCTGTAATGGGTTAAGTAGGTAGATATATTATACATTACAAAATATTAAACTTCTTAAACATGTGGCAGAGGTTTCATGCCTCTTGAACAAAAACGGAACAAAACCTCAACAGCTACACAGTAAGGCAAGGACAAAAAATAAGCTGGTCATGTCATAGCAAGTTTTAAGACTCAGAACAGCCATTTTGAAAGCCACAGAGTAACAATTTACTTTTCTACAATTCAAGAATGTACTAATACTCTAGAATATCTACTTATTTGGACACTATGTAGAGAAACCTAAAGGCAAGATGCTGTGAGGATATGTTAAGGCTGAATACTTAAACGGATTGGATGACGCCAAAAGGAAGGAAAATGAGACACTAATGGAGCCGATTTTAAGAGTCCAAGATACCAAAATACATTTACATTTTACAAAACCACTCGTTCGAGATGGATAAGCTTGGCGAAAAGTGAAAAGCCTCGATCTTTGAAATTGCATTTTCCACCACGTCGATAACACGTTTTCCAACCTCCTGATGGCATTTCCACACCCTGCCACTTATTCAACACATCCGCTATTAAACCACAGAGCAAATTCCCTAAAACGCCCCTTTTAAAGCATCTTGGAAAGCTAACTACGACAAAAAACCTGAAAATCTAATAAAACGACAGACTTTCCTCGGTCCATTGTGGTCTCTCGACGCCACAACGTGTTTGCATGTCACATGTAAACACACCGTATTTTTCCGAATTTCTGCCTTTAATACCCCACAAGCACTTCTCTTTCACATACAGTATTGAAAAGATATATAACATTTCCATCGTCTCATCTGAAAAAACGAGGAAAACCCTCCAGAATACACGAAACTTTGGAAAAAATATACCTTCATGGTGCTCGATCGCCTCCACTCGCCATGCGACACACCGGAAAGGATCTCGCGCTGGACGAGAATCTACGAGACTAACGCAGACGGTGCATCTTTTCAAAAATCGCTTTGGTAAATAGTACGTTTCGTCAATAAGATTACGTAGGTGGGATTGTTTATTAATATGTGATATATAAGTGATGTATATTTTTTTCAAATTTGTTCTACTATTGGTATAATACAATTTGAAAAAGATTTCATAAATGTACTACCGAACAAAGCGGGTACGAGCCCTTGGAAATTATTTTTCACCAGGAACGGG
>NC_061832.1:16018565-16033565 GCF_019202785.1 Penaeus chinensis
ATGCACATGCACATGCACATGCACATGCACATGCACATGCACATGCACATGCACATGCACATGCACATGCACATGCACATGCACATGCACATGCACATGCACATGCACATGCACATGCACATGCACATGCACATGCACATGCACATGCACATGCACATGCACATGCACATGCACATGCACATGCACATGCACATGCACATGCACATGCACATGCACATGCACATGCACATGCACATGCACATGCACATGCACATGCACATGCACATGCACATGCACATGCACATGCACATGCACATGCACATGCACATGCACATGCACATGCACATGCACATGCACATGCACATGCACATGCACATGCACATGCACATGCACATGCACATGCACATGCACATGCACATGCACATGCACATGCACATGCACATGCACATGCACATGCACATGCACATGCACATGCACATGCACATGCACATGCACATGCACATGCACATGCACATGCACATGCACATGCACATGCACATGCACATGCACATGCACATGCACATGCACATGCACATGCACATGCACATGCACATGCACATGCACATGCACATGCACATGCACATGCACATGCACATGCACATGCACATGCACATGCACATGCACATGCACATGCACATGCACATGCACATGCACATGCACATGCACATGCACATGCACATGCACATGCACATGCACATGCACATGCACATGCACATGCACATGCACATGCACATGCACATGCACATGCACATGCACATGCACATGCACATGCACATGCACATGCACATGCACATGCACATGCACATGCACATGCACATGCACATGCACATGCACATGCACATGCACATGCACATGCACATGCACATGCACATGCACATGCACATGCACATGCACATGCACATGCACATGCACATGCACATGCACATGCACATGCACATGCACATGCACATGCACATGCACATGCACATGCACATGCACATGCACATGCACATGCACATGCACATGCACATGCACATGCACATGCACATGCACATGCACATGCACATGCACATGCACATGCACATGCACATGCACATGCACATGCACATGCACATGCACATGCACATGCACATGCACATGCACATGCACATGCACATGCACATGCACATGCACATGCACATGCACATGCACATGCACATGCACATGCACATGCACATGCACATGCACATGCACATGCACATGCACATGCACATGCACATGCACATGCACATGCACATGCACATGCACATGCACATGCACATGCACATGCACATGCACATGCACATGCACATGCACATGCACATGCACATGCACATGCACATGCACATGCACATGCACATGCACATGCACATGCACATGCACATGCACATGCACATGCACATGCACATGCACATGCACATGCACATGCACATGCACATGCACATGCACATGCACATGCACATGCACATGCACATGCACATGCACATGCACATGCACATGCACATGCACATGCACATGCACATGCACATGCACATGCACATGCACATGCACATGCACATGCACATGCACATGCACATGCACATGCACATGCACATGCACATGCACATGCACATGCACATGCACATGCACATGCACATGCACATGCACATGCACATGCACATGCACATGCACATGCACATGCACATGCACATGCACATGCACATGCACATGCACATGCACATGCACATGCACATGCACATGCACATGCACATGCACATGCACATGCACATGCACATGCACATGCACATGCACATGCACATGCACATGCACATGCACATGCACATGCACATGCACATGCACATGCACATGCACATGCACATGCACATGCACATGCACATGCACATGCACATGCACATGCACATGCACATGCACATGCACATGCACATGCACATGCACATGCACATGCACATGCACATGCACATGCACATGCACATGCACATGCACATGCACATGCACATGCACATGCACATGCACATGCACATGCACATGCACATGCACATGCACATGCACATGCACATGCACATGCACATGCACATGCACATGCACATGCACATGCACATGCACATGCACATGCACATGCACATGCACATGCACATGCACATGCACATGCACATGCACATGCACATGCACATGCACATGCACATGCACATGCACATGCACATGCACATGCACATGCACATGCACATGCACATGCACATGCACATGCACATGCACATGCACATGCACATGCACATGCACATGCACATGCACATGCACATGCACATGCACATGCACATGCACATGCACATGCACATGCACATGCACATGCACATGCACATGCACATGCACATGCACATGCACATGCACATGCACATGCACATGCACATGCACATGCACATGCACATGCACATGCACATGCACATGCACATGCACATGCACATGCACATGCACATGCACATGCACATGCACATGCACATGCACATGCACATGCACATGCACATGCACATGCACATGCACATGCACATGCACATGCACATGCACATGCACATGCACATGCACATGCACATGCACATGCACATGCACATGCACATGCACATGCACATGCACATGCACATGCACATGCACATGCACATGCACATGCACATGCACATGCACATGCACATGCACATGCACATGCACATGCACATGCACATGCACATGCACATGCACATGCACATGCACATGCACATGCACATGCACATGCACATGCACATGCACATGCACATGCACATGCACATGCACATGCACATGCACATGCACATGCACATGCACATGCACATGCACATGCACATGCACATGCACATGCACATGCACATGCACATGCACATGCACATGCACATGCACATGCACATGCACATGCACATGCACATGCACATGCACATGCACATGCACATGCACATGCACATGCACATGCACATGCACATGCACATGCACATGCACATGCACATGCACATGCACATGCACATGCACATGCACATGCACATGCACATGCACATGCACATGCACATGCACATGCACATGCACATGCACATGCACATGCACATGCACATGCACATGCACATGCACATGCACATGCACATGCACATGCACATGCACATGCACATGCACATGCACATGCACATGCACATGCACATGCACATGCACATGCACATGCACATGCACATGCACATGCACATGCACATGCACATGCACATGCACATGCACATGCACATGCACATGCACATGCACATGCACATGCACATGCACATGCACATGCACATGCACATGCACATGCACATGCACATGCACATGCACATGCACATGCACATGCACATGCACATGCACATGCACATGCACATGCACATGCACATGCACATGCACATGCACATGCACATGCACATGCACATGCACATGCACATGCACATGCACATGCACATGCACATGCACATGCACATGCACATGCACATGCACATGCACATGCACATGCACATGCACATGCACATGCACATGCACATGCACATGCACATGCACATGCACATGCACATGCACATGCACATGCACATGCACATGCACATGCACATGCACATGCACATGCACATGCACATGCACATGCACATGCACATGCACATGCACATGCACATGCACATGCACATGCACATGCACATGCACATGCACATGCACATGCACATGCACATGCACATGCACATGCACATGCACATGCACATGCACATGCACATGCACATGCACATGCACATGCACATGCACATGCACATGCACATGCACATGCACATGCACATGCACATGCACATGCACATGCACATGCACATGCACATGCACATGCACATGCACATGCACATGCACATGCACATGCACATGCACATGCACATGCACATGCACATGCACATGCACATGCACATGCACATGCACATGCACATGCACATGCACATGCACATGCACATGCACATGCACATGCACATGCACATGCACATGCACATGCACATGCACATGCACATGCACATGCACATGCACATGCACATGCACATGCACATGCACATGCACATGCACATGCACATGCACATGCACATGCACATGCACATGCACATGCACATGCACATGCACATGCACATGCACATGCACATGCACATGCACATGCACATGCACATGCACATGCACATGCACATGCACATGCACATGCACATGCACATGCACATGCACATGCACATGCACATGCACATGCACATGCACATGCACATGCACATGCACATGCACATGCACATGCACATGCACATGCACATGCACATGCACATGCACATGCACATGCACATGCACATGCACATGCACATGCACATGCACATGCACATGCACATGCACATGCACATGCACATGCACATGCACATGCACATGCACATGCACATGCACATGCACATGCACATGCACATGCACATGCACATGCACATGCACATGCACATGCACATGCACATGCACATGCACATGCACATGCACATGCACATGCACATGCACATGCACATGCACATGCACATGCACATGCACATGCACATGCACATGCACATGCACATGCACATGCACATGCACATGCACATGCACATGCACATGCACATGCACATGCACATGCACATGCACATGCACATGCACATGCACATGCACATGCACATGCACATGCACATGCACAAGCACATGCACACGCACATGTACACGCACATGCACATACACCCGCATATACACATGCATATACACATGCATATACACATGCATATACACATGCATATACACATGCATATACACATGCATATACACATGCATATACACATGCATATACACATGCATATACACATGCATATACACATGCATATACACATGCATATACACATGCATATACACATGCATATACACATGCATATACACATGCATATACACATGCATATACACATGCATATACACATGCATATACACATGCATATACACATGCATATACACATGCATATACACATGCATATACACATGCATATACACATGCATATACACATGCATATACACATGCATATACACATGCATATACACATGCATATACACATGCATATACACATGCATATACACATGCATATACACATGCATATACACATGCATATACACATGCATATACACATGCATATACACATGCATATACACATGCATATACACATGCATATACACATGCACACGCACATGTACACGCACATGTACACGCACATGCACATTCACATGCACATGCACATGCACATGCACATGCACATGCACATGCACATGCACATGCACATGCACATGCACATGCACATGCACATGCACATGCACATGCACATGCACATGCACATGCACATGCACATGCACATGCACATGCACATGCACATGCACATGCACATGCACATGCACATGCACATGCACATGCACATGCACATGCACATGCACATGCACATGCACATGCACATGCACATGCACATGCACATGCACATGCACATGCACATGCACATGCACATGCACATGCACATGCACATGCACATGCACATGCACATGCACATGCACATGCACATGCACATGCACATGCACATGCACATGCACATGCACATGCACATGCACATGCACATGCACATGCACATGCACATGCACATGCACATGCACATGCACATGCACATGCACATGCACATGCACATGCACATGCACATGCACATGCACATGCACATGCACATGCACATGCACATGCACATGCACATGCACATGCACATGCACATGCACATGCACATGCACATGCACATGCACATGCACATGCACATGCACATGCACATGCACATGCACATGCACATGCACATGCACATGCACATGCACATGCACATGCACATGCACATGCACATGCACATGCACATGCACATGCACATGCACATGCACATGCACATGCACATGCACATGCACATGCACATGCACATGCACATGCACATGCACATGCACATGCACATGCACATGCACATGCACATGCACATGCACATGCACATGCACATGCACATGCACATGCACATGCACATGCACATGCACATGCACATGCACATGCACATGCACATGCACATGCACATGCACATGCACATGCACATGCACATGCACATGCACATGCACATGCACATGCACATGCACATGCACATGCACATGCACATGCACATGCACATGCACATGCACATGCACATGCACATGCACATGCACATGCACATGCACATGCACATGCACATGCACATGCACATGCACATGCACATGCACATGCACATGCACATGCACATGCACATGCACATGCACATGCACATGCACATGCACATGCACATGCACATGCACATGCACATGCACATGCACATGCACATGCACATGCACATGCACATGCACATGCACATGCACATGCACATGCACATGCACATGCACATGCACATGCACATGCACATGCACATGCACATGCACATGCACATGCACATGCACATGCACATGCACATGCACATGCACATGCACATGCACATGCACATGCACATGCACATGCACATGCACATGCACATGCACATGCACATGCACATGCACATGCACATGCACATGCACATGCACATGCACATGCACATGCACATGCACATGCACATGCACATGCACATGCACATGCACATGCACATGCACATGCACATGCACATGCACATGCACATGCACATGCACATGCACATGCACATGCACATGCACATGCACATGCACATGCACATGCACATGCACATGCACATGCACATGCACATGCACATGCACATGCACATGCACATGCACATGCACATGCACATGCACATGCACATGCACATGCACATGCACATGCACATGCACATGCACATGCACATGCACATGCACATGCACATGCACATGCACATGCACATGCACATGCACATGCACATGCACATGCACATGCACATGCACATGCACATGCACATGCACATGCACATGCACATGCACATGCACATGCACATGCACATGCACATGCACATGCACATGCACATGCACATGCACATGCACATGCACATGCACATGCACATGCACATGCACATGCACATGCACATGCACATGCACATGCACATGCACATGCACATGCACATGCACATGCACATGCACATGCACATGCACATGCACATGCACATGCACATGCACATGCACATGCACATGCACATGCACATGCACATGCACATGCACATGCACATGCACATGCACATGCACATGCACATGCACATGCACATGCACATGCACATGCACATGCACATGCACATGCACATGCACATGCACATGCACATGCACATGCACATGCACATGCACATGCACATGCACATGCACATGCACATGCACATGCACATGCACATGCACATGCACATGCACATGCACATGCACATGCACATGCACATGCACATGCACATGCACATGCACATGCACATGCACATGCACATGCACATGCACATGCACATGCACATGCACATGCACATGCACATGCACATGCACATGCACATGCACATGCACATGCACATGCACATGCACATGCACATGCACATGCACATGCACATGCACATGCACATGCACATGCACATGCACATGCACATGCACATGCACATGCACATGCACATGCACATGCACATGCACATGCACATGCACATGCACATGCACATGCACATGCACATGCACATGCACATGCACATGCACATGCACATGCACATGCACATGCACATGCACATGCACATGCACATGCACATGCACATGCACATGCACATGCACATGCACATGCACATGCACATGCACATGCACATGCACATGCACATGCACATGCACATGCACATGCACATGCACATGCACATGCACATGCACATGCACATGCACATGCACATGCACATGCACATGCACATGCACATGCACATGCACATGCACATGCACATGCACATGCACATGCACATGCACATGCACATGCACATGCACATGCACATGCACATGCACATGCACATGCACATGCACATGCACATGCACATGCACATGCACATGCACATGCACATGCACATGCACATGCACATGCACATGCACATGCACATGCACATGCACATGCACATGCACATGCACATGCACATGCACATGCACATGCACATGCACATGCACATGCACATGCACATGCACATGCACATGCACATGCACATGCACATGCACATGCACATGCACATGCACATGCACATGCACATGCACATGCACATGCACATGCACATGCACATGCACATGCACATGCACATGCACATGCACATGCACATGCACATGCACATGCACATGCACATGCACATGCACATGCACATGTACACGCACATGTACACGCACATGCACACGCACATGTACACGCACATGCACACGCACATGTACACGCACATGCACATACACCCGCATATACACATGCATATACACATGCATATACACATGCATATACACATGCATATACACATGCATATACACATGCATATACACATGCATATACACATGCATATACACATGCATATACACATGCATATACACATGCATATACACATGCATATACACATGCATATACACATGCATATACACATGCATATACACATGCATATACACATGCATATACACATGCATATACACATGCATATACACATGCATATACACATGCATATACACATGCATATACACATGCATATACACATGCATATACACATGCATATACACATGCATATACACATGCATATACACATGCATATACACATGCATATACACATGCATATACACATGCATATACACATGCATATACACATGCATATACACATGCATATACACATGCATATACACATGCATATACACATGCATATACACATGCATATACACATGCATATACACATGCACACGCACATGTACACGCACATGCACACGCACATGTACACGCACATGCACACGCACATGTACACGCACATGCACACGCACATGTACACGCACATGTACACGCACATGTACACGCACATGCACACGCACATGTACACGCACATGCACACGCACATGTACACGCACATGTACACGCACATGCACACGCACATGTACACGCACATGCACACGCACATGTACACGCACATGCACACGCACATGTACACGCACATGCACACGCACATGTACACGCACATGCACACGCACATGTACACGCACATGTACACGCACATGCACACGCACATGTACACGCACATGCACACGCACATGTACACGCACATGTACACGCACATGTACACGCACATGTACACGCACATGTACACGCACATGCACACGCACATGTACACGCACATGTACACGCACATGTACACGCACATGCACACGCACATGTACACGCACATGCACACGCACATGTACACGCACATGCACACGCACATGTACACGCACATGCACACGCACATGTACACGCACATGTACACGCACATGCACACGCACATGTACACGCACATGCACACGCACATGTACACGCACATGCACACGCACATGTACACGCACATGCACACGCACATGTACACGCACATGCACACGCACATGTACACGCACATGCACACGCACATGTACACGCACATGCACACGCACATGTACACGCACATGCACACGCACATGTACACGCACATGCACACGCACATGTACACGCACATGCACACGCACATGTACACGCACATGCACACGCACATGTACACGCACATGCACACGCACATGTACACGCACATGCACACGCACATGTACACGCACATGTACACGCACATGCACACGCACATGTACACGCACATGCACACGCACATGTACACGCACATGCACACGCACATGTACACGCACATGCACACGCACATGTACACGCACATGCACACGCACATGTACACGCACATGCACACGCACATGTACACGCACATGCACACGCACATGTACACGCACATGCACATACACCCGCATATACACATGCATATACACATGCATATACACATGCATATACACATGCACACGCACATGTACACGCACATGCACACGCACATGTACACGCACATGCACACGCACATGTACACGCACATGTACACGCACATGCACACGCACATGTACACGCACATGCACACGCACATGCACACGCACATGTACACGCACATGCACACGCACATGTACACGCACATGCACATACACCCGCATATACACATGCATATACACATGCATATACACATGCATATACACATGCATATACACATGCATATACACATGCATATACACATGCATATACACATGCATATACACATGCATATACACATGCATATACACATGCATATACACATGCATATACACATGCATATACACATGCATATACACATGCATATACACATGCATATACACATGCATATACACATGCATATACACATGCATATACACATGCATATACACATGCATATACACATGCATATACACATGCATATACACATGCATATACACATGCATATACACATGCATATACACATGCATATACACATGCATATACACATGCATATACACATGCATATACACATGCATATACACATGCATATACACATGCATATACACATGCATATACACATGCATATACACATGCATATACACATGCATATACACATGCATATACACATGCATATACACATGCATATACACATGCATATACACATGCATATACACATGCATATACACATGCACACGCACATGTACACGCACATGCACACGCACATGTACACGCACATGCACACGCACATGTACACGCACATGTACACGCACATGCACACGCACATGTACACGCACATGCACATTCACATGCACATGCACATGCACATGCACATGCACATGCACATGCACATGCACATGCACAAGCACATGCACAAGCACATGCACAAGCACATGCACAAGCACATGCACAAGCACATGCACAAGCACATGCACAAGCACATGCACAAGCACATGCACAAGCACATGCACAAGCACATGCACAAGCACATGCACAAGCACATGCACAAGCACATGCACAAGCACATGCACAAGCACATGCACACGCACATGTACACGCACATGCACACGCACATGTACACGCACATGCACACGCACATGTACACGCACATGCACACGCACATGTACACGCACATGTACACGCACATGTACACGCACATGCACACGCACATGTACACGCACATGCACACGCACATGTACACGCACATGCACACGCACATGTACACGCACATGCACACGCACATGTACACGCACATGCACACGCACATGTACACGCACATGCACACGCACATGTACACGCACATGCACACGCACATGTACACGCACATGCACACGCACATGTACACGCACATGCACACGCACATGTACACGCACATGCACACGCACATGTACACGCACATGCACACGCACATGTACACGCACATGTACACGCACATGCACACGCACATGCACACGCACATGTACACGCACATGCACACGCACATGTACACGCACATGCACACGCACATGTACACGCACATGCACACGCACATGTACACGCACATGCACACGCACATGTACACGCACATGTACACGCACATGCACACGCACATGTACACGCACATGCACACGCACATGTACACGCACATGCACACGCACATGTACACGCACATGCACACGCACATGTACACGCACATGCACACGCACATGTACACGCACATGCACACGCACATGTACACGCACATGCACACGCACATGTACACGCACATGCACACGCACATGTACACGCACATGCACACGCACATGTACACGCACATGCACACGCACATGTACACGCACATGTACACGCACATGTACACGCACATGCACACGCACATGTACACGCACATGTACACGCACATGCACACGCACATGTACACGCACATGCACACGCACATGTACACGCACATGCACACGCACATGTACACGCACATGCACACGCACATGTACACGCACATGCACACGCACATGTACACGCACATGCACACGCACATGTACACGCACATGCACACGCACATGTACACGCACATGTACACGCACATGCACACGCACATGTACACGCACATGCACACGCACATGCACATACACCCGCATATACACATGCATATACACATGCATATACACATGCATATACACATGCATATACACATGCATATACACATGCATATACACATGCATATACACATGCATATACACATGCATATACACATGCATATACACATGCATATACACATGCATATACACATGCACACGCACATGTACACGCACATGCACACGCACATGTACACGCACATGCACATACACCCGCATATACACATGCATATACACATGCATATACACATGCATATACACATGCATATACACATGCATATACACATGCATATACACATGCATATACACATGCATATACACATGCACACGCACATGTACACGCACATGTACACGCACATGCACACGCACATGTACACGCACATGCACACGCACATGTACACGCACATGCACACGCACATGTACACGCACATGCACACGCACATGTACACGCACATGCACACGCACATGTACACGCACATGCACACGCACATGTACACGCACATGCACACGCACATGTACACGCACATGCACACGCACATGTACACGCACATGCACACGCACATGTACACGCACATGCACACGCACATGTACACGCACATGCACACGCACATGTACACGCACATGCACACGCACATGTACACGCACATGCACACGCACATGTACACGCACATGCACACGCACATGTACACGCACATGCACACGCACATGTACACGCACATGCACACGCACATGTACACGCACATGTACACGCACATGCACACGCACATGTACACGCACATGCACACGCACATGTACACGCACATGCACATACACCCGCATATACACATGCATATACACATGCATATACACATGCATATACACATGCACACGCACATGTACACGCACATGTACACGCACATGCACACGCACATGTACACGCACATGCACACGCACATGTACACGCACATGTACACGCACATGCACACGCACATGTACACGCACATGCACATACACCCGCATATACACATGCATATACACATGCATATACACATGCATATACACATGCATATACACATGCATATACACATGCATATACACATGCATATACACATGCACACGCACATGTACACGCACATGCACACGCACATGTACACGCACATGCACATACACCCGCATATACACATGCATATACACATGCATATACACATGAGCCTGGCACCCTCACTACCCCCCCCCCCCTTGCAATGAGCGTACTACAGCCCGCCCTCTCTTTTCAGGGCGAAAGGGCCGGGCTGCCTTTCCAGTAGAAGGGGCGCCTGGACCTCCGCTCGAGCAGGGACGCCGACTTTGCGAGAGAGAGAAAAAAAAAGGACGGATGCAGTCACTTGATATATATATATTTTTTATTTTGGACGTTTTAGTGATTCTAGACGCATCAATATACTGTTTTCTTTGATGATGAGGGTTTTATTTCCATACTTTTATTTGTTTTTAAAGAAGGAAGGGGGAGGGGGTATTCATACATTTCGAAAATGTGTAAACAAGCGTAAAGAAACATACATGGTTGTGAACGAACTCACGGAGTTGTAACAAGCGTAATGTTTTTTTTTATGATTTTAATAATATGATTACTTTCACCACATATCTTAGTTAACCGCAAGAGCTCTTTTGCATTATACGTGATATTTATAATCACTTTGTCTCCCAGTTTCTCTTCGTTGACTGCGCACACTATCTTTCTTGGGAAAGTTCGTTGCTAAAAGCCTTCTTTCTCTAGTGGTTCAGGGACGTGGCCGTGCTGTACACTATTTGCCAAAGGCCTGGTTCCCTTATCTAGACTCAGCCCTGGTTCTCTTATCCAGACTGAGCCCTGGTTCCCATATCCAGTCTGAACCCTAGTTCCCATATCCAGACTGAATCCTGGTTCTCTTAACCAGACTCAGCCTTGGTTCTCTTTACCAGACTCAGCCCTGGGTCCCTCATCCAGACTTATCCCTGGTTCCTTTATCCAGACTCAGCCTTGGTTCTCTTTACCAGACTCAGCCCTGGGTCCCTTATCCAGACTCAGCCCTGGTTCCCTTATCCAGACTTATCCCTGGTTCGTATGCTTCCTCTAGCTACTCGCCCTCTCGTTGGGATCTTCGAAACATTCCTCTTTAAGATTTTAGTTCCTACGTTGCACAATGAATCAGCCAAAAAAAAAAAAAGATTGTTTTGGCATTATTATTATTATTATTTTGTTTTCATATTTAGTACATTGCTAAAGCGAGCTTAGACTGTAGATTCTCATTTCTCGCAAAAAAAGAAGGCTTTAAGTCTCACTAGTTCCCTCTGCCCCGTTTAATCTCAGAAAAGGAAAAACTGGCAACTCACCTTTTAGCCTTCTGATAGAAAAAAAAATGTTGTAAAGAACTAAAAAAAAAAAAAAAAGGATATTAAGTTTTCAAAATTCCAGACTTATGTAACAAAAGGATTAAGTGTCGGCTGATTATATTAAACAAAGAGACAAAGAGACAAAGAGACAAAGAGAATGTGAAGGCGAATCGGAGTGCTCCAGAGGCCGGGTGAGTTGCCAATTGCCTTTTTTTTTTTTTTTTTTTTTATACATTTTCACTGATGAAAAGTTAAGTAAAAGAAAAAAAATATCTCAACCTTGAGTCAGGTTCCAGGGTGAAGCAAGAGTAATAGGACCTTGACTTAAGAAGAGAGTTGTAATTTAATGAAAAGTATTCTTTAAAAGAAGCGAATAAACGGATGAAACTTCAAGGGCAAATAATACATCTAATTGTT
>NC_061832.1:16038565-16046065 GCF_019202785.1 Penaeus chinensis
GGAGAGGGATAGGGAGAGAGAGAGAGGAGAGGGATAGGGAGAGAGAGAGAGGAGAGGGATAGGGAGAGAGAGAGAGGAGAGGGATAGGGAGAGAGAGAGAGGAGAGGGATAGGGAGAGAGAGAGAGGAGAGGGATAGGGAGAGAGAGAGAGGAGAGGGATAGGGAAGAGAGAGAGGAGAGGGATAGGGAAGAGAGAGAGGGGAGAGGGATAGGGGAGAGAGAGAGGAGAGGATAGGGAGAGAGAGAGAGGAGAGGGATAGGGAGAGAGAGAGAGGAGAGGGATGGGAGAGAGAGAGGGAGGATAGGGAGAGAGAGAGAGGAAGGAAGGGAGGGAGAGAGAGAGGGGATAGGAGAGGGAGGAGAGGGATGGGCGGGGGAAGAGGAAGGGAAGGGGCGCCCTTCCGGGCACCCCCCTTTTTTGCTTTGCCCTGTCCCCTTTTCTTTTTCCTTCTTCTCTTTTGCACCTCTCTCTTTCTTCCCGTTCACTCTCTCTCTTTTCGCTTTTTCCTTTCTCTTCTCTTGCCTTCCCCTTTCCCCGCTCTCTCCTTCCTTCCTTCACTTTCGCCTCTCTTTTCTCTTCCCTTTTTCCCTCGCTCCCCCCCCCCCCCTTCCGCCTTATCCCCCCCCCTCCACATTTTCCAAACAGGGGCCCCCCAAACCCGACAGACCCCGGGCCCCGGGGGTCCCGCGCGAACATCCCCCCCAAAACCCAGCCCCCGGGCCCCTGGGGCCGGGGCCCCGGGTTAGACCAGAAAAAAGGGGGCCCCCCTTTTCAAGGCAGGGGGGCCCACCCCCCCAAATTTTGCTCCCCCCGGGGGGGTTCAGCCAGGGGGCCGCCCGGGCACCCGCCCCCCCCCCGGCAAGAAAGGTGACCGGCTGCAAACCCTTTTCTTCGCCCCCCCTGCTACCCCACCCCCGGGTAGGCACCCGGCGCAAACCCCCTCCCCCGTACCCGGGGACCAAACCCCCCAGGGGGCAGGGGGGTTTTACCCCCGGCAACCCCAAAGGAGAAACCCGGGTCGGAAATTATTTCCCGGAAGTGGGGAATTTTTCGGCCCTTTAACCAGGAAAGCCGGGGGCAACCCTTTCCTTTTTGATGGCCGGGGGCCGAGGGTTAAATTTCATAAAGTTTCGTTCAGGATAGAGGAGGATAAGTAGGAAAAAAAAGTTTCTTTCAGGTTTAAAAGGAAAGGCCGAAAAAAAGGTTTTCTTTTTCGGGAAATAGAAAAAGGATAAGCGGGAAAAAAAAAAAGTTTTCAGAATTTCAAAAAAAGGAATAGAGGAGGATAAGCAAGAAAAAAAAAGTTTCGTTCAGGATAGAGGAGGATAAGTAGGAATAGGAAAAATTACGATAAGGATGAGGAAGGAAGGATAATGAAATAACAGTAAGGAAGGGAGGATTTGGGAATTGGGAATGACGAAGAAATGGTTTGGAAAATGGGATGTTGAAGGAATGATTAGGAATTGGCAAAGAGAGAGTTATAATGAATTGGGAATGAGGAAGGGTGGATAAAGAGTAGGAATGAGGAAGGAAGGAAGGATAAAGAGTAGGAATGAGGAAGGAAGGAAGGATAAAGAGTAGGAATGAGGAAGGAAAAGGGGAAGGATAAAGAGTAGGAATGAGGAAGGAAGGAAGATAAAGAGTAGGAATGAGGAAGGAAGGAAGATAAAGAGTAGGAATGAGGAAGGAAGGGTGGATAAAGAGTAGGAATGAGGAAGGGAGGAATGAGAGGAATGAAGGATAAAGAGTAGGCAATGATAATGAAGGATAAAGAGTAGGAATGAGGAAGGAAGGAAGGATAAAAATAGAATGAGGAGGAAGGAGGATAAAGAGTAGAATGAGGAAGAAGATAATAGGTAGGAATGAGGAGAATGAAGGATAAAAAAAAGGAATGAGGAAGAAGGAAGGATAAAAAATAGGAATGAGTAAGGAAGATAAGAGTAGAATGGAGGAAGGAAGGAAGGATAAAGAGAAGGAATGAGGAAAAGGGAAGGATAAAGAGTAGGAATGAGGAAGGAAGGAAGGAAAAAGAATAGGAATGAGGAAGGAAGGAAGGATAAAGAGTAGGAATGAGGAAGGAAGGAAGGATAAAGAATAGGAATGATGAAGGGAGGAAGGATAAAGAGTAGGAATGAAGAAGGAAGGAAGGATAAAGAGAAGGAATGAGGAAGGAAGGATAAAGAGTAGGAATGAGGAAGGAAGGAAGGATAAAGAGTAGGAATGAGGAAGGAAGGATAAAAAATAGGAATGAGGAAGGAAGGATAAAATAATGAGAAGGAAAAGGGAAAGGGTAAAGAAGAGAATGAGATAGGAAGGAAGGATAAAGATTAGGAAGAGAAGGAAGGATAAAAAATAGGAATAGGAAAGGAAGGAAGATAAGAATAGGAAATGAAGAGGAGGAAAAGGGTAAAAGATAGAATGAGAAGGAAGGAAGGATAAAGAATAGGAATGAGGAAGGAAGGAAGGATAAAGAGTAGGAATGATGAGGAAGGAAGGATAAAGAATAGGAATGAGGAAGGAAGGAAGGATAAAGAGTAGGAATGAGGAAGGAAGGAAGGATAAAGAGTAGGATGAGAAGAGATAAATAATAGAATGAGGAAGGAAGGATAAAAAATAGGAATGAGGAAGGAAGGATAAAAAATAGGAATGAGGAAGGAGGAAGGATAAAGAATAGGAATGAGGAAGGAAGGAAGGATAAAGAGTAAGGAAGATGAAGGAATGATAAAAAAATTTTTATTAGATCGAATAGAAGAAGGAATAAAAAATAGAATGAGGAAGGAAAAGGGAAAGGGTAAAAAAATAGGAATGAGGAAGGAAGAAGGATAAAGAGTAGGAATGAGAAGGAAGAAAAATAAAGGAGTAGGAATGAGAAGAAGGGAGGATAAAGAGTAGAATAGAAGGAAGGAAGGATAAAGAGTAGGAATGAAAAGGAAGGAAGGATAAAGAGTAGGAATGAGGAAGAAGGAAGGATAAAGAGTAGGAATGAGAGGAAGGAAGGATAAAGAGTAGGAATGAGGAAGGAAGGAAGGATAAAGAGTAGGAATGAGAAGGAAGGAAGTTAAAATAGATGAGGAAGGAAGGAAGAGAAAGAGTAGGAAATAGGAAGAAAGAAGATAAAGAGTAGAATGAGAAGGAAGATAAAGAGTAGGAATAGAAGGAAGTAGGATAAAGGAAAAAATAGGAATAGGAAGGATAAAGAGTAGAAAAGAGGAAGGAAGGAAGGAAAAGATAGGAATGAGAAGGAAGAAGGATAAAGAGTAAATTGAGGATGGAAGGAAGGAGAAAGAAGAAAAGAGGAGGTAGGAAGATAAAGAATAAATAGGAAGATAAAGATAGGAATGAGGAAGGAAGGAAGGATAAGAGTAGAATGAGGATGGAAGGATAAAGAATAGAATGAGAAGGATAAAAAATAGAATGAAAGGAAGGTAGGATAAAAAAAAGGAATGTGAAAGGTAAGGAAGGATAAAAAATAGAATGGAGGAAGGAAGGAAGGATAAAGAGTAGGAATGAGGAAGGGAAGACTAGGAATTGGAATAACTAAGGAAAGATCAGGAATAGGAATAAGGAAGGAAGAACCAGAGATAGAAGAGAAACTCCCGGGTATTTAAAGACCGCAGGACCGAAACTGCTAAACCTGTGAACTTTCAAAAATAATTTACACTTATCACCGGATGCGGCAACCAACGCCCAAAGGGCAGCTTCATATGCCCTTTCAGGCAAATTCACGGTGTTCAGGTGTGCTGTATTTGGTCCTATTCGTCCCAATTATTGGTATATTTCACTATGGGTCAAGTATTGTAATGAGCCCCCCCCCAAAAAAAAAAAAAAAAAAAAACGAAATAGAATGAAAATCGTTGAGTGAATTTAACCTACGTGAATGACAGTCGTTTCAGCAGAGGTTATGGTTTATCAGAACTTCATTATTCTGTATCGTATAATAGAATACAGACAAGCATAGTAAACAAACGAAGAAAAATCCATAAAGAAATGTGTATGTCTTTTTGTTAACGGTTTCGTCACGTGGGCTTTGCTGATGACCGATTACCTAATGTCAGCGAGCAAACATACTTTCCTTAATTAAATACTCGCACGGGGGGGGGGGGGGGGGGGGTTGCAAGGACAGGCGTAGAAAGCATAGAGATTAAAACAATGTATTTGTTCATAGACAAAGAAAGATGGATGGGCCGTTACCTTCTGTTATGTTGTATTAATTAACGCCGTTATCTCTGTTCTTATCAGACAGATAATGTCCAGAGACAAAGTGGAAACCTTAAAAATCGATAGTTGGAGAGGAAAGGGCCTCACACGCCTACATATGTTGTAATGTATGTTAGTGTGTCGCCGAGATAATACATTGTGTGTGGGGGGGGGGGGGGAGAGAGAAAAAGAGAGAGAGAGAGAGAGAGAGAGAGAGAGAGAGAGAGAGAGAGAGAGAGAGAGAGAGAGAGAGAGAGAGAGAGAGAGAGAGAGAGAGAGAGAGAGAGAGAGATTTCTGCCTTCTCCACATGGAATAAAATATGATACCCAAGTTATCGCCATCGACGGCTAAGGATGCGAAATACAACGGTGTAACCCAGGCTTCGGTTTGATATGCCCGCAACTCCTTTCATTAACCACTACATTCCCTATTCGGTTAAGTTTGTAGAAAGCAGCAACTCGTATGACAATTACATATACATTTATTTTACACAGAAGTTCGAAGGTAAACATCAATTACTGTTTCTAATGGACACCGAAGATGGAGCTCTGGCCTCGCTCTCGCATGGTGACAAGGCTGATTAATTCCACTCGGGTTTTTAAAACTTTGGCACCATTGTTACAGCTAACGGTGCTTTGCAGAAGGGTCGTTGCTCAGATATCTCTGTATTTGATATATTATTATTATTATTATTATTTTTTTTTTTTTTTTTTTTTGCATTAGTAAAGTATAAAGTAGACATCTGACTATTAAAAGCGGTTTGCCACAGAGGATAAATTTTGGGTGCGACGTAAGAGTGTGTCGTGTAGAGGGGTAAGCCTGAGTTGGTGGGCAATGGCCATTTTAGTAGAGTTTGTGCCTGTGCTTTTAGAAATATGAGCTACATTATTGCGATTGTCTGTCGATCTAGGTCTCCATCCATCCATATACCTCTGTGTAAGTAGGTGTCGCGCGTGCGTGTACGTGTACGTGTACGTGTACGTGTACGTTTCAGTGTTAGTGTACGTGCTAGTTAACGTGTACTCGCACCTGTACTTGTATGTTCACGTTTGATTTGCTTGTTTTTGTTCTCATTTTTGTGCGTTCCCATGGGAGACCGCTCACAACCCCCTTCACAGCTCGAACCGCACCAAGCTAACAACCAAACCGAGACCCGCATGCGACCTCCCTCCCTCCCCCCATCCTGGCACCTCCCTTCCCCCCTCCCTTCCCCCTCCTTGCGCCTCCCTTCCTCCCTCCTGGCGTCTCCCTTCCCCCCTCCCTGGCGCCTCCCTTCCCCCTCCTGGCGCCTCCCTCCCCCCCTCCTGGCGCCTCCCTTCCCCCCTCCTGGCGACTCCCTCCCCTCCCCTCCCCCCTCTCTCCCATAGACCAACACAGCGAACCCTATCCTCCGGCTTTCCCTACTGTGGCGTTCGACGAGGGGCCGTGGCGCCATCCAGACGACCGACACGGGCTTCGGCGTCCTAAAAAATCGATGGATAGGTTCCTCCTTCTCCCTATTGCGTCTTTGGGGATGGTAGGATAGGTGGTACGTGGTCTTTAAAGAAAGGGTATGGGTGAGGTTCCTGGATTTTGTAGTGTTGTGTGTGTGCGCGTGAGGGAGGGAGAGGGAGAGAGAGGGAGGGAGACAGGAGCGTCAAATACACACAAACACACACAAACAAAGAGAGGGAGAGAGGGAGAGAGAGAGAGAGAGAGAGAGAGAGAGAGAGAGAGAGAGAGAGAGAGAGAGAGAGAGAGAGAGAGAGAGAGAGAGAGGAGAGAGAGAGAGAGAGAGTTTCCTTAGTCCTAGTTTCCTTATTCTCTCTTTCCTCTGTTTCCCCTCTTTTGCTCCCATATTTTTTTCCCGTTATCTCTTCTCTTCTTTCTGTTTGCTGTTTATTCTCTTCTCTTCCTCATTTACCGTTCTTCCTCGTTGCAATTTAATATTTTCTCCTCTCTTACGCATAACATTTTCCTTTTAAAAAAATCTTTCTCCATATCTTTTCTCTTTTCCTTTTTCTTTCTTTACAGCCACAACTTTTTCGTCATCTTTACTTCTTCCTCTTTTCTTTCTCCTCTCCCCATTAACTTTTCTCTCCTCTTCCCCATCTCCTCCCCTTTCTACTTTCTCTTCCCTTTTCCTCATGTTCCTTTCCTTCGGCTCCCCTCCCCTCTTTTTCCCATTTCCCCTCCTCCTTCCCTTCCCCTTTCCCTTTCCCAATCCCATTCCCATTCTCATTCCCTTGCCCTTTCCCTTTCCCTTTCCCAATCCCATTCCCATTCTCATTCCCTTGCCCTTTCCCTTTCCCTTTTCCTTCCCCTTTCCTTCCCTTCTCCTTCCCCTTCCCTTCCCTTTCCCTTTCCCTTTCCCTTTCCCTTTCCCATTCCCTTCCCCATCCCTTCCCCTTCCCCTACCCCTACCCCTTCCCCTACCCCTACCCCTTACCCTACCCCTACCCCTTTCCTTCCCCATCCCTTCCCCTTCCCCTACCCCTACCCCTTCCCCTACCCCTACCCCTTCCCCTACCCCTACCCCTTTCCTTCCCCATCCCCTACCCCTTCCCTTCCCCTACCCCTACCCCTTTCCTTCCCCATCCCCTACCCCTTCCCTTCCCCTTCCCAGCCCCTTCCCCTTACCAGCCCCTTCCCAGCCCCCTTCCCCATCCCATTTCCCTCCCCCCTTCCCCTTCCCCTTCCCTTCCCTTCCCCATCCCATTTCCCTTCCCTTCCCCTCCCATTTCCCTTCCCTTCCCCTCCCCCCTTCCCTTCCCCTCCCCCTTCCCTTCCCCTTTCTCGCCTAAACGTGTCCTCTCCCATGGCAACCCCACACTCCCGCTCTCTGACCCCTCGCGAATACTGCTCCATACACCCTTCCCCTTTCCCCTCGCTCCCCCCTTCCCCCATCCCCTCAGCCAGACTTCCCCTCTTGGCAGGCCTCCAAGAATGGGGGGGGGGGGGGCAACATTCGTGGGTACCCCTGAAACACAGCGGGTTCTGTCTTTCGCCTTTGAACACTTAAGGACTTTTAAGCGGTCTTTTCTGACTTCATTGAGCGTTTTGAGTGAATGTTCTTAAAGGACGATAGATAAGTTTATTTCCATTGAGGAAGGGTCTATTAGAAAGAAAGGTCCATTGTAAAGAAGGCTCCATTCTTAAAAAGTCTGTTTTCATTGAACGAGCCTATTTTCACTGAACGTTTTAATAAGGGCATGCACAGCCCATTTTCCACTTTTTAAAGGTTCGATGAACAGCCATTTTCACTGAACGATTAAAGGGGTTTGATGACGAGCCTTTTCACTGAAAGTTTTAAAAGGTGTCG
>NC_061832.1:16058565-16063565 GCF_019202785.1 Penaeus chinensis
TGTATTGATAGAAATCCTCATTTTGTTTAAGAAAGTAGAACCCGCTGGACAGATATGGAAGGAAGAACAATGTTTGTTATTTTCAGGCCTTTTTTTTAATGTGTAATGCTTGTAGAATATGTTTTTAATGAAAAAAAATTGTCAATGCATTTTTCTTTTGATAGATATGATTTTTGTTTTTATAAAGAAAGATGGACTTATTCAAATTTTTGCGCAGGACTTGGTGAAGGACCTTAAGAGCGAGCTTAGTGGCAAATTTGAAGACGTCATTCTTGCCTTGATGACCCCTCTGCCGCTCTTCCTTGCCAAGGAGATCAATCACGCCATTGCTGGGGTCGGAACCAATGAGAGAACCCTAGTAGAGATCCTGTGCACTAGGGACAATGCCTCACTTATGTATGTCTGCTGATTCACACTTTTCAATGTCAGATGTTATTTTATGGAAATGTTCTCTCTAGGGTATTTGTATGTATATATGTACCTGCTTTGTCTAGCAGTTTTTCTTCACCGGTTAAGCGAAAAGAAATTTTACCAAAAAAAGAAAAGAATTTAAACCATTGTTTATTTTAGGAAACATTTAAGTTTTATGTGTTAGATTAGTAATAGAAGAAATTATCCGTATTATTTATACCCACGTATTTATTTCCACATCAGGATGATCAAGAATGCCTACTATCAGCATTACCGCAAGAAGCTCGAGTCAGAACTTCACGGCGACACCTCGGGAGATTTCCGCTGTCTCCTCATCTCAATGTGCGCATGTGCCAGGGATGAGGGGAACTGTGATCCAGCCCTGGCAAACAGCTTAGCCCAGCAGCTGTACAAGGCAGGTCAGTTGTCTTGAGAGAATTCTTCGGTAGATTGTACAAGAAACTAGAGAGTAACTCAAATGTCTTTCTACAGCCAAGACATTTAATGAGGAATGTTTGGGGGAAAAAACAAAAAAAACAATTAATAGGTTTACTTCAAAGGTGAGAATCTTTTAGATATTACCAGTTCTGTATATAATTTATTTTCCTGACTTTATATCAAAATCTAGGATTACTTTGTCATTCACAATGGATGTATATAGCACTTAATGATTGTAGGTAAGCAATTCATAATGAATTAAAGGAATTTGGTTAATGAATACTTTAGTTAGGAAGAAGTGGTGATGTAAGTGGAATGAGAAGTAGTGAAATGAGAATAAAAAGAAATGTTTATGAAACCTGATGGCTTTGGAATCATCAGGATGAGCAGGAAACAGGAGTGTACTCTGTTCTATCCCATGAAAGATAAAACTGGTAACTCTGTCTAGATTCTGGAGTGCTCCGATTTGCCTCGTTTCTTTTAAGGAAAATAAGTCTTGTATGGAAATTTCATAAAACGTTAAAATTAATAACAGTTGTAAAGACTTTGAGATCTGTGTGTTTGATTATATGACAAAATTTAGTTTCTTCTAATAACAGCCACAGGGTTAAAAGGAAAAGAACCAGATTTGACAACGAATTAACAAGTATTTCAGAACGGATTAAGTAAATATACAATATTAATAAGCTTTGGATATTCTTCAGTTGAACCAAATTCTGGTTTATTTTTCTTGTGAAGGCACATGAGAGACATCACATAAGAGAAATCACATACGTATTTTTAAACTTTTTGGTCTGTAGGTGAAGGCAAGATTGGAACAGATGAATCCGAATTCAACCGCATCCTGTCAGCCTACTCGTATCCTCTCCTGCGCTGTGTGTTTGAAGAATACAAGAAGATTAAGGGGAAGACCTTTGGCGATGCCATTGACTCCGAGCTGTCTGGCGACCTGAAGCTTGGCATGAAGACCGTCTGTAAGTAGTGTTTAGACACGTTTAGATTGTTACTTTTGGTGTAGATATGGTGTTCATTTCTTAGCATAATTGACTTACAACAACCTCAGTGCTGTGGTATATGTAGTAAAGTGACATGGTAATTCTGTCATCTACTTCTATACCTCTACTGTACCACCAGTTCTAAGTATAATTGAACATTCCACAATTAACCCAAAGATGCTGGGAAGGCAAGTATACCTGTGAACTGTGATTTTATATTATTTAATTTTGTTTGCATGGTGTTGACTCCAGAAGAGCTCGGCCACCAGGAGTCCATTGCTAGGTCTACCAATCTCACTTGTTTACCCCTTTTGTTTTTATTTTGGGAGAGATTGTTATTCTTTTATTGCTACTATTATTTTGATAACATTGTGTTTATAATAATGTCAGTAATTTTGATAATAGTTTTGATGTTAATAGCATAAGAAAGACATTTTTGACAAAAAATTAAGGAAAGGGAAAATCAGGTTGTACAAGTTGGCTCCTTGCTGACTGAGCACTTATGGATCCATCTCTGTGCAAACAGAATTTACAAAATGAAACTACAGTGGACAGTGTATTTACCCAGCACCAGTGGATCGACATGTGGATCACTTTACATTACATGCCTTTTGTAAGTAAGTCTGCATTATGGGTCAATTTTGGCATTGGTACTGAATGACGTTTGGTTGTAGTCTTAACTGTGGCTGCAGTTACGGGGAATTCCAATTTTGTTAAGATCCCGTGCTCTGTGCTCTCCCTTATTCCACTGCCATCAAACGGGACTTTTTAACTTGATTTTTCTTTCTCGGCTGGAATATACAGTTGATCCTTGTTCAGATTGACTAAGCGAGGGGAGTTTTGTAGGCACAGAAGTGCAATAACAAATCTAGTTATTTTAGGAATGACCCTGCATGAAACTTGTTATTTTCCCAGTCAGATCTCATCTTGCTTATTACAGTTGCTCTGTTTAGAATATATATCTTGTATAACGCAATACAAATCAAGCAGGCACTTTTTAGAAATGTATTATTGTTAATATTATTTTAATTTAATTTAATTTTTTTATTATTATTTTTCATTTAGCTGTGATTCTTGCAATGTAGATAGCATATTCTTCCCAATGCAGCTAGTAAGATTAATTTGCTGCTGAGGCTGTGCAGAAAAAAGGATTTGATTTGTCCTCTTTCTTAGCTGAAGCTGTGAAGAAAATGTTTTGAGATGATTCTGTTGTTAATGCTTAAAGATATCATCTTGCACTTTTAATTTCTTACTGACTGACAGGTATTTAAATGTTCTTAGGGGATATATGTGTGGGGGGGGGGACGATGGAGATAGTGACAAATATTTTGTGCATATCATCTGAGAAAAAGGGAAAGGTTAAAGAATGCTAAAATTTCTCCTTAACAACTGGGATCCATAGCAGTGAGGTCAGATTTTAAAAGGCTAGATGATGTATATATATTTAGCATTTTATTTGTTGGACTGTCCTCTCTAGGCAATTTCTTCAGTTCTTATATTTTTATAGCATTAAAAAGGAAGTACATTACCCTGATGCAGATAATGTGACATCAGTTATTTACTGTCTTTACACATTTATGGCCCCACAAATGCTCAGTCACTAAGGAGTCAATTATTAATACTACCTATCCCACCAGTTTACCCTTTTCTTCGATTTTCAGATATATTTTCTTTTATCCCAGTAATGTTAACAGCGTTACAATGATTATAAAGTTCATATTGATGATAACTGCATCAATATTGATAGCCTTTGTAAAATGAAAGAATAGTTCCATAAACTCAAGGCAAGGTGAAATCAGATGAAAGAATAAAGATGAGTAAATTCACTTCGGACCTGTAACGAGGTCACTTCAAATGCCTCTCCGTTTCAGATCAATGCATTGAGAACCGAGCAGCCTTCTTTGCCAAGGAGCTGCATAATTCCATGGCCGGGGCAGGCACCAACGACAGGGCTCTTATCCGCCTGGTGGTGTCCCGCTGCGAGATCGACATGGGCAACATCAAGCAGGAATACCAAAAGCTGTACAAAAAGCCCTTGGAGAAGGACATCAAGGTAAGATGAGGCAGACTTTAGGTGGACTGTACGAAGTATAAAAAGTTAAAGGGATGATTTAAAATAAAGTAAAATATTGGATTTTCATGTAGGAATGAGTAGATGGGTTCACAGTAGGCACAGTAACCCCTTGATCTTGTTTCATGCATTTATTGATGGATATGATTTGATTTATCAAATTATGGTTAAGATTGCCATCTTTCAAAATATGGGTCACTTTTGATTGAGACTAAACTCTTTGTGATGGTTTTTACTGAACAAATAAACACTAACTTGCTTGAAAGGATAGCTTGTTGTTGCATGTGGATTTTATGATTTAAGGATTTATATTATTTTTTTTTTTATGGAATCGGGAAGTATTCATGAAAGGTCATAGACTGATATTTGTTTGTAAGCAGAAAATAATCTTGACTGCAATTTTGTCTGATTTCTCCTGAAAATGTCTTTAACAATTGATTTTTGCTTGTGACTTGGCTGAAGTTACAGATGGCTTTGAGTTTGCCACTCAGGCGCAAGACTTTAAATTTTTCTTTTGAGATGTTACATAAGCTGAAGATCACTCCTCATCAGCAGTTATATGGAAAACTTTCATACCACTTTTTTTTGTCCATTACCAATCCTAAAGTGAGCTGTTTCCTCCATGTTTACTGCAGTTTTTTCTGCCATATGCCTTCATGGCTGATGCAGTGACAACAAACTTGGAATGTGCCTTGCTGACATATGAAAGATGATCAATTTTTGATGATATGGTCATTACATAGGTGAAAGTCACTGCAGTATTTATTTTATTACAGTATTATATTGGATTATAATCTTAATGTAAAGGTTAGTTCCAGTTTTTATTACATTTTAGTTACATTATTTTGCTTTGCCTATTCGGATCTGCCTTGTATTAACTTTGAAATGCGGCACAGTGCAAATCATAGACAAAACTGCTAAGGACAGTCAAATTGTAGGACAGTCTTGAAATCAAAGACTGTTTTTATGACAGTTCTTGAATTTGTCAAAGAAAATTCTATGACCTATCATGAATACCACCCCAGGTATTTTTGTCTTTTGCAAATTAATTGATCAAAGTTTATGTATGATTTAGCAGAAGTGAT
>NC_061832.1:16078565-16086065 GCF_019202785.1 Penaeus chinensis
GGGGTGTAGGGAGGGGGGGAGGGAGGTTCCCCGGGGCCCTTGACGTCACCACCTGTGGCCCGACTCCCACTGACTCTCACGACAGGCTTTGAGTCACAACAGCTGACCACTGACCTTTTGAACACTTCTCGACAAATTTTTATACATTCATACATTTTGTTGTTGAAAATTGTTATTCATAATTTTTTTTTCCAGTTTTATTCATATTTTCCTTTTAAATGACTTGATTTTTTCTATTCATTTTCTCTCTATTCTTTCCCTCACCTGTTTATTTGATAACTTATCATTTATACTTTCCTTCTTTTGTTTTGCTTTTGTTTTTTTAATCCGTTTCTGTTTCAATGAACGACAGACAACGTCCGGAGACGTGAAGCAGATTCCGACCTACGAATAAATAAACAATGCCATGGACCGCTATAAGAATGACTAATTAATTAATTACGACAGATTAAAAGCAATGCACACCTCGAATACAAAATCCCGGGGCGTAGGAGAGAAATTCTTGGGAAAGTCCCTCCGGAAGCCATGGACAGGAAGTCACGAGAGAGGGATTCGAACACCGTCGTGATGCTTGTCACGAACGTTTTGTAAACAGAAAAAAATAAAAAAAACAAAAACACATATATAGGTATATTTTTTTTTTACTAATTAATGAGTAAATACAGATTAAACACGAGAATTAACGAAAAGAAGAATAATCAATATACCCAAACAAATAAGAAGATGAAATACATAAACAAATGACTTAGCACTTATTCAAATCAGCAAATACGAGATTGACAATTAAACGCAAAAAAAAACAACAAACAAAACAAACAGCAAAAAACAAAGCAAAGAAAGACATTTTTAAGCGCTCAGAGGCGATGACGTCAGTGCTAATAGTGATGAGATTTCAGTGGTTGCATGACTCCGAGGAAAATTGTCACTATTGAGCAAAATTAATGATGATGATGGTGAGGAAATTGGTGTCATAAGCGTGTGTTAAATAATCATCCTTATAAATGATGATTGATGACAGCTGCAGCAATGATGATGATGAATGACAGCTGCAATATTGATCATTATAACAACAGCATCAAGAACAATAATGAGGATAATAACAATAACGATGGTAATGATGGTGAGAGCAATAATGATATGAATTACGATACTGATGATCGTTCTAATAGTAATATAGATGATGATAATAGTAATGATGATGATGATGATGATTATGATGATGATGATGATGATGATGATGATGATGATGATGATGATGATGATGATGATGATGATGATGATGATGATGATGATAATAAAAATGATAAATATAATAACAAAAGTAATAGTAATAATAATGATAATAACGATAAAACAATATTTATAATGATAATACCAATAATGATAATAATAATAATAACAATGACTCTGGTCGACTTTAGCCAACAAAAAAAGCCATCACAAACACATTTTCCTCTAATAAAAAAAAAAAAAAAAAAAAAAAAAAAAACAAAAAAAACGAACAAACAAACTAACTAATCCCTACAAGAAACACTAAAATTAAATTCCACGCCAAAAAAAACTATTAAATCCCCCCCCCCCCCCAGGAAAAGAAAAGCATTGGATCCCCTACATGTAAAACGAAAAGAATAAATAAATAAATAAATATCCACAAAAAAATCTCCACGTACATAAAAAAAAAAAAAAAGTTTAGTACTCTCAAAAAAAAAAAAAAAAAAAAAATCAGAAAGAAAGAAAAAAAGATAATAAATAATAAAAATAAAATAAATAAATAAACAAAAAAATCCCATGAATCACTTACAAGCAGAAACACATTAATCCCCCCCTTCCCCCCCCCCATAAAAAATCTAATTTACCCTCCCCCCAAAAATCCCATTAATCCACTAAAAAAAAACGAATTATCCCTCCTTAAAAAATCAAAATGAGTCCCCTTAAACAAACACACACACACACACAAAACAACCATTAAAGACAAAATTCAATAAAATTCAAGAAAATAAAAACGAATCTCCCTCTCTCTCTCTCTGTCTGTCTCTCTCTATCTGTCTCTGTCTCTGTTTGTTTCTCTCTTTGTCTCTGTCTCTCTCTGTCTCTGTCTCTGTCTCTCTCTCTCTCTCTCTCTGTCTCTGTCTCTATCTCTCTCTCTCTCTCTCCCTCTCCCTCCTCCCCCTTTCTTTCTCTCTCTCTCTCTCTCTCTCTCTCTCTCTCTCTCTCTCTCTCTCTGTCTGTTTCTCTCTTTCTCTCTCTCTCTCTCTCTCTCTCTCTCTCTCTCTCTCTGTGTGTGTCTGTCTGTCTCTCTGTGTGTCTCTGTCTCTCTCTCTCTCTCTCTCTCTCTCTCTCTCTCTTTATCTCACGTCTCTGTCTCTCTCTTTCCCTCTCTCCCTCTCCCTCCTCTCCCTGATAAAACCAGAGAAAAATAAAAGCGAATCTTCGTACTGATCACTCACCGGGAGGCCGACCTCTTCCTTGATGTCTCCCCCCGACCTTCAGATCCTATTTAAAACTCCTCAAGGCGACGCGCTAACTAGTCTCGGCTTGATCAGTGGCGGGGACGGTGCTGCGCTCTGGTGGCCGAGAGCGACTGACTTCCGCGGACCTTGCTTGCCCAGCCCTTTCTTTTACCCACGCGGAAGTTTTGGTCGCGCAGAGACGGTCTCTGAGGCTTGTTTTGCCCCGAAGATTATGCGAGATTGGTGTTAAATAAATATATAGATTTAAAAATAAAGGGTTAATGCTTTTTTTTTTTGTTCAAGAAGATTGGTGAATATATGATGAATTAATGCTTGATTTAAAGTTGGATAGAGTGGTGATGGTTATGATAAAACATAAAGATAAAGTATTAGTAAATAGCAGGTGTGTGGTTGTCTATCGGGTCGAGATTATCGAAGTTGTAGTTAAGTTTAGAGCCTTTTGTATAGATTAGATCTTTGTTGTAATAAGGATAAAGGAATCGATGAGATAGGAAAATGAAGATGGTTTTAAAACGACGCAGAAGCAAACAGACAGAGGTTTACATCACACAAGTTTTATAGTAGTTAAGCCAACGATGAGGCAAGATGGATAAAATCTTTGATACGAATGATAAAATGGTATATAAAGCCATGAAAATGCATTATATCATAGGTTATATAAGAATTTGGATATTAACTCTTGAATAGACGCATATGTCTGGTAAATTGTAGTTAGTTTAATAACTATCGTGTAAAATCAAGAGAGATCTATAGAGCGAAATTTATAGATATAGATCAGTCTTTCCGTGAAAATTGAAAAAAGATGATATATGAATAAGTTAGTAAAATGACTTTATATCAGGAAAGATCTAGGCATTTTCTGAAGATAAGTAAATAACACGACTTTCCTTGGCTAGACGTCCAAATGATAGCATGATAAAACATGATAAAACACGATAAAACAAAATAAACAAGAGGCAAAACGAAAGAAATTGAAAGATATAAGAGCTAAAAAGCGAGAGGAAAGGAGAAACATTTTCACAAGAGAGGGACACGCTTAGAAGAAAGTTAGCAAATTTATGCGAACTCCATGATAGTTTAATAGGTTAATGGGTCTTATCGCTGTGACATCATTGCCGACGTAACTTGACGATCTCTCCGAATAAGGATTTAAGAAGAGTGTGTTTTGTCACTTTTTTTTTAAAGTTCAAAAGCCGTGTGTTGACTGGTTTTGAGAAAACAGACGTGGTACAAACATTTTGCAATTTGGTGATGGATGAAAAAGGATAGATAAATAGAAGAAATAAAAGTAAATAAAATATGTACAAATATACGATAGACTGATAAATTGTTAACGAATTTTCTTTTATCAGAAAGATGGAATTAGAGTTTGGAGAGCTTAAACAAACAAACAGAATATAGTAAATTGTAGATAAGTTAGTGATAATACGATACCGCAAAACGACTGTTCGGTGATTCTTGTTAAATGGTTGTTCAATGAAACTACGAGAGGAAATACAGAGCATAGAAATCTTTTTAAGTTCGCGACCCCAGTTCACCGCCAAGTCACGTGATTCCATGGACACCCAGTCTCTCCACCTCCTCTATTATTTAAAAAAAAAAAAAAAAAAAATCCGATTTTCTTTAGAATAATCGATTTAATTCAGATACGTTAGAATTATTCACTCCCCCTCGCCCCACACACCAAATGTCTTTGTCTTGCAAGCACAATGCGAAGAGAGAGCATCATGTACCAAGCAAGGTTACCCAACCTTGGGAAACCTCTTCAGACTGAACACGCGCCAGACCTCCAACCTAGATTGACCTTCGCTAAAACTAGAGTTGTAGATGCCCGCCCTAGCAACTGATCCTGAAGGGCATCTATCACGTGGGCGTGCCGAGGGGGGCGGGCCGGTCCTATAACGCCTCTGTATGACTGACGAGAGAGTTCCTATAGGCCTTTTTATAGGTGGGAGGTCCTATGTACGGACTGATGTTGACGTTAAAAAGGCCTTTTACACGATCCTATAATGTCCATTTTCCTGTGATTTTTTTGTGATCCTATAACGTCGTTCCGTTTGGATTAAAGTGAAGTTAAAAGGCCTTTTTTTTAACGATCCTATTACGTAAATCTATACTGATAGGAAGTTAAAAAGACCTACACGATCCTATAACGCCTTTTCCTTCAGAATGATGGGAATGTAAAAGACCTTTTATACTATAACCTACAACCTATACTTAGATTGACTAGCAAGTTCTAGTGTGAGGGTCAATATTGAAAAAGAAAAAAAAGTGTTATGTAGTCCTATAAACACCTATTTCTTAGAAGTCCAAGGGAAGATCCTATCTTGAAGTTCAAAAGCCCCCTCCCCCCCTTCAAGTGTATAGAAAGTCCTATTCCGATCATCATCATAATTAATCTTCCGTGTGAATAAAATATGAAATAAATAATAAATAAGGTAAGATGAAATAGACAGATAAAATAAAATTAATAATAAATAAAGTAAAATAGATGACAAATAAAGTAAAATCTTAAGAATGGCGATGTTACATTTTCATCAAATTTACGAGATAACGAAAAGAAAAAACGAAAAAAAAATATACGTCAGCTATGTCTTTATCAAATTTACTTAATTCAGTGAGATTACGATAAAAAAAAAAAAGATATTTCAGATGCGTCTTTTAAATAATTTTCTTTGAAAAAAAAATCCTTCTTTCATCTATACCTTTTTTCTTTCCTCACAGTTCACACAATTAACGACCATCCCATTTTTTAAAATTATTTTTTAAAACTGTAAAAGGAAAGAAAACAGGAACCCTCATACCCACATACCCACATACCCAAATATCCACAAGCAAAACACAACGGGAAAAAACAACACATATACCCAATACCCAAATACCCACAAGTAAAACACACACACACAAACACAGGAACCCATATACCCTCATACCCAAATACCCACAAGCAAGACACAAATAAAAACAGGGACCCATATACCCTTATACCCAAATACCACAAGCAAAACACACACACGCACACACACACACACACAGACACAGGAACCCACATACCCACATACCCAAATACCACAAGCAAAACACACACACACGCACAAAAACAAGAAGCCACATACCCAATACCCAAATACCCTCAAGCAAAACACACACACACGCACACAAACAAACACAAGGCCCCACATACCCAAATACCCACAAGGAAAACGCACACACGCGCAAAAACAAGAAGCCACATACCCAATACCCAAATACCCACAAGCAAAACAAGAGGACCCTGCAACATGACAGAATGCCCAGGTGTCATGGCCGGCAGAGGATGTGCTTGGTTAAAAGGGGTTTGTGCATCGTCCGGAATGTTGTGTCGATAGACAGAAGGGAAATCTATACATACATCTATTGTCTTTTCTTTTCTCTGTCCCTTTCTCTCTATATATTTATGTATGGCTATCTGTCTATCTATCTATCCATCTGTCTGTCTTTAAGTTTCTTACTTTTTGTCTCTCTATGTCTCTCTTTCCCTTTCTCTTTCTGTCTCTGTCTCTCTCTCTGTCTATCTCTCTTTCTCTTTCTCTCCCTCCCTCCCTCATTCTTTTTCCTCTTTCCTCTTTTTCCGTTTACCTCATACGTTCTTTCTATCCTTCATTCTTTCTCTTTTTCTTCCATTCCTTCTCTCCCCTTCCCTCTCCTCCCTTCTCTCTTTCTCTTCTTCCTCTTTCCCCTCTCCCTCTTCTCCGCTCCCCGTCTCTCCCTTCCCTTCTCTCGCTTTTTCTCTCCTCTTCTCCCTCTCCCTCACTCTCCCCGCTCTCCTTTTCTCCTCTTTCTTATCTCTTGCTCTTCCCCTCTCCTTCTCTCCCTCCCCCTTTCCCCCCTTTCTCTTTCTCTTTCTCCTCCCCATCCTCTTTCTTCGCACTCTCGTCCTTCCTCTCTCCCTTCCCCCTCTCCTTTTCTCTCACTCTCGTCCTTCACCCCATCCTTTTCTTCTCTCTCTATCTCCCCCTCTTTCTTTATCTCTCTGCCTCTCTCCTCACTCTCGTCCTCACCCTCTCTCTTTATCTCTCTCTCCGCCCCTCCTCCACCTCTCTCTCTCCTCCTCATCCTCCCTCTCTTCTCACTCTCGTCCACCTCTTCTCTCTTTATCTCTCTCGTCCTCACCCTCTCTCCTTATCTCTCTCTCCCTCATCCTTCACCTCTCTCTCTCCTCCTCATCCTCTCTCTCTCCTCCTCATCCTCTCTCTTTATCTCTCTCTCGTTCCTCTTCTACCTCTCTCTCTCCTCCTCATCATCTCTCTTCTCACTCTCGTCCACCTCCTCTCTCTTTATCTCTCTCGTCCCTCTCTCCTTATCTCTCTCTCCCTCCTCCTCCACCTCTCTCTCTCCTCCTCATCCTCCCTCTCTTGTCACTCTCGTCCACCTCCTCTCTCTTCATCTCTCTCGTCCTCACCCTCCCTCCTTATCTCTCTCTCCCCCCCGTCCTCCATCTCTCTCTCTCTCCTCCTCATCCTCTCTCTCTCCTCTTTCTCCTCATTCACCTCTCTCTCTCCTCCTCACCCTCTCCCCCCCCTCCTTCACCTCTCTCTCTCCTCCTCATCCTCTCTCTCTCCTCATTCTCCTCCATCACCCCCCAGCCTCTTTTCCTCAGCATCACACGATTACATTTGGCGGCCGCGACGTGACAAAGAACACGAATTTCCGAAGAACGTTTCCCTTGAACGATGATCTCTAAACGTTACCGAGAAGGTGGAATTTTCCAAAACGTTTTCATTATTATTATTATTATTATTATTATTATTATTATTATTATTATTATTTTATTTATTTATTTATTTATTTATTTTTTGGAGGGGTGGCACAAGCACTGCCTTTTTTTATGATGTTCTGTTGTTATCTAGCGTTTTAAGATTACGTTAAGTCGTCTGACGGAAATCCACAACGATATGCAAGACTGAAGATTTCATTTTTTTTTTTTGTCAAGCTTTTCGTTAGGAAATTTCAGAATAAATTGTCTTGCTGAATTTTTTTTGTTTTATTT
>NC_061832.1:16093565-16098565 GCF_019202785.1 Penaeus chinensis
CGGTTAAGATATAAATAAAAGCACTCCTTTGTTCACAACTAATGACAGGATACCGTAGGCGCAGCACTGGCAAGTTCCGGAACAGGTGAGAGACATACAACATACGACGACAACACACACACACACACACACACACACACACACACACACACACACATACACACACACACACACATACACACACTCACACACCTATCTATCTATCTGTCTATTTATCAATCAATCTATATATCTATCTATGTATATATATATGTATTTATATATATACATATATACACATACGTACATAATATATATATATATATATATAATATCTATATATTAAAATATATAGCACACACAGACACACACACACACACATATATATATATACACACTCCACTCACACATATAGATATATATATATTACTATAAATATATATATATATATACATATATAAATATATAATATATATATATATATTAAATACATATGTATATACACATCAATTTATTTATTTACATTTATTTAATGTAAATATTTACTTTTATTTAATGGAAATAAATACATGGATGTATATATATGTATATATATATATATATATATATATATATATATATATATATATATAAAATTAAAGTGTATGTAAGTGAGTGGTGTGGTTATATACACTTATTTATTTATTTACATTTATATATAACTCGCTCGAGAAAGCAATACAGGAATATCTGCAGAAGTAAACCCGTTACAATGAATATTTTCAAGCGTAAGTCTTAATTGTAGTTGGAAGGCTTAATTACATATAGAAGGCTTAATTACAGGTGGGAGGCTTGATTGCAGGTGAAATGATCAATTACCGCTTAATTACAGGTGGGAGGCTCTATTACAGGTGGAATGTTAATTACAAATGAAAGGTTTGATTACAGGTGGAAGGCTTATTAACAGGTGGGAGGGAGAAGGCTTGATTAGGCGAAGGCTTAATTAAAGGTGAAATTATTAATTAGAGCTGGAAGACTTAATTAGAGGCGGAGGGCTTGATTACAGGTGGGAAGCATAATTACAGGTGGGAAGGCTTAATTACAGGTGGGAAGGCTTAATTACAGGTGGGAAGGCTTAATTGCAGGTGGGAAGCTTAATTACAGGTGGGAAGGCTTAATTACAGGTGGGAAGCTTAATTACAGGTGGGAAGGCTTAATTACAGGTGGGAAGGCTTAATTACAGGTGGGAAGCTTAATTACAGGTGGGAAGCTTAATTACAGGTGGGAAGCTTAATTACAGGTGGAAGCTTAATTACAGGTGGGAAGGCTTAATTACAGGTGGGAAGCTTAATTACAGGTGGGAAGCTTAATTACAGGTGGGAAGCTTAATTACAGGTGGGAAGGCTTAATTACAGGTGGGAAGCTTAATTACAGGTGGGAAGGCTTAATTACAGGTGGGAAGCTTAATTACAGGTCGGAAGACTTAATTACAGGTGGGAAGGCTTAATTACAGGCGGAAGTCTTAATTACAGGTGGGAAGGCTTAATTACAGGTGGGAAGCTTAATTACAGGTGGGAGGCTTAATTACAGGTGGAAAGCTTAATTACAGGTGGGAAGCTTAATCACAGTTGGGAGGCTTAATTACAGGTGGAAAGCTTAATTACAGGTGGGAAGCTTAACTACAGGTGGGAAGGCTTAATTACAGGTGGGAAGCTTAATCACAGGTGGGAGGCTTAATTACAGGTAGGAAGCTTAATTACAGGTGGAAGGCTTAATCACACGTAGAAGACTTGATTAGAGGCAGAATGCTTAATAACAGGTGACGCAGTTGCTTTCTGCTGAGCTGTATAGAAGATCTCTGTGACGTTTCGCTTGTAACAGACTAACCAGGAGCAGGTTCAGGTGATACGGGAATACGTTACACAGTTATTAATCTTCCCGAATACAATACTAATCAAATTATAAGTCGAAGTCAGGATTATTATGTTCGTTGATGGAATATTGATTATGTAAAATGACTTCGTTGAAATAAATCATTAATATTAATATTAGATTTCTCGCATGACATGAACCCTTATTACTAAATGTCAGTGTTGAAATTAAAAAAATATTAACTACCTCTCATTGCAAAACCCACAACGCTAAATGCCTCTGTTGAAAAAAAAAAAAAAAAAAATTGCCTCCCCATATGAAATAACCTTCAACATTAAATGCCTATGATGAAAAAAAAAAAAAAAAAAAACGAAAAAGTATTAACCACTTCCGATGAAAAAAAAATATATCAAACACATCTATTGCAATAACACCGCGATCTTGGCCCCACTCCTGCAGAAACCATAGCCAGTGGTCGGAATTAGGACACAAAGGACCCACTGAGGTAATCCCTTCGTTTCCTTCCACTGTCTAGTTCTCTGGGAAAACGCTTTAACTTTTACACCAAACCGAAGAGTTTCCTGTGCTTCAGAGAACAACCCTCTTGACCGCCGTGGTAAGTGACCCTCGGGAAGTTCTCGTGCTGTACGTCATTATAATGACTTTGTGTGTTTCGTTGTGACTAATTGCTGGATCAACCACTCCCATAATGTGTAAGGGGGTTAGGCGGCACTCATTTTATGGTTCAGCGCTTAGTATTTTTGGTATTATTGTTGGAGTGTATTTTTGTGAAAGTGGCATAGTGTTATCTAATGTGATATTTTTGTTTTACTTTATCTCTTTCTCTCTCTCTGTCTGACTGTCTTACTGTCTCTCTCTCTTCTCTCTCCCCCCCCCCCCCTCTCTCTCTCTCTCCCTCTCTCTCTTTTCCAACAAACTTGGCCTGTTGACAGCAAGGGCAAGGGCATCACCAATGAACACATCAAGATGCACGTCCAGCTGTCAATAAGTGGAAAATTTGCGTTTCTTAGTAACGCCACTTCTCATTTTACTTGTCACGAGACTCTCATAATTCTTGCCGTAACTTTCTCCCAACGGCTTACCACTTCGCCGGTATCTTCACAGTATATACCTAGAACAGTCATAAGGAGTTCCTGGGGCGCTGTGATTTCCACACATAACGGAAGGATACGCCTCAGGGACGCCTGATAGCGGACGTCGAGGAGACCAGGATTGCCAAACGAGATATGAGGAATTTGCACTCTTTCAGTCAGCCATAGCGATGGTAAATCATTGAGCTGCGTTGCGTCGTGGTGTCCCTGCATAAGGCAAGGAACAGGGACTTTGTCTCATGCAGTTTTCGTGATGCGCGGAGTTACCGAGAAACACAAAATGGGTGGAGCTTAAGTATTACTCATTCTGACGTCATGGGCCAAGTCATGAACGATGCCAGAGGTCACTATTCGCATAGATTAAAAAAGATGTCTTGAAATCCTTTAAGAAATAAGTAAATGACATATTTTTTTCTTAATAGTAATTAATGTCATCACATAATCCAGACGTATTTTTACCGAAGAAAATAAAACAGAAAATCAGTTAAAATATTAAATAAGCATTAAGAAAGCAGGCAACCCACACGAAGAGATCGTCATCCCGTTGAATCTGCTGCTCATTCACATCAGTCTTCAGTTGTGTTTGTGATCCCAAGGTGAACAGACGTTATAAGTGAATCTCAATTAATCACCATCACTATATTTTTTTCTTTTCAACTTTACTGAAAGTGCATCAGTTTACTTATTTTTTTCTGATCGAATATCTAAAAAACAAGAAAAAACCCCACTTCTTGCGAGGATGGTGAAGCTCCAAACCGGATAAACAAGACCCACCACAAATCTCAAGAGACAACAACACACATTCGTCAGTTTTCCGAACCTTTCTTGGATTTATTTCTTGGCCGCCGCCAGGACCAAGACCCCGCAGGATGGACGGCGACGCGGAGTGGGTGGGAGTAGACTTTGGTGAGTCTGGTCGGCCGCCCATTGCAGCTCGTTAGCCTTCGTTGAGCGCGCACGTAACCTGACCGCGGACGGCGGCCCTCGGGTGCGTTCGGGCTCCTGCGAGGGCTGCCGGAGGGCGCGAGGGGTCCGTGGTTGGGGGGGTGCATGTGCGGAAGCAGGCCCTGACGTCTACGCAGACGAAGACGCTGACGCAGACACAGACACAGACAGAGACACAGACAGAGACAGAGACAGAGACAGATACAGAGACAGAGACAGAGACAGAGACAGAGACACAGACACAGACACAGACACAGACACAGACACAGACACAGACACAGACACAGACACAGACACAGACACACACAGACACAGACACAGACACAGACACAGACACACACACAGACACACACACAGACACACACACACACACACACACACACACACACACACACACACACACACACACACACACACACACACACACACACACACACACACACACTCACACACACTCACACACACACACACACACACACAGACACACAGGAAGGGAGAGAGAATGGTTTAGGTATGCGGGAGGAGAGAGAGATAGATAGATAGATAGATAGATGGATAGATAGATGGATAGATAGATAGATAGATAGATAGATAGATAGATAGATAGATAGATAGATAGATAGATAGATAGATAGATAGATAGATAGAAAGAAGCAAGCAGACTGACAGACAAGCAGACAGAGACAGAGACAAGAGACAACCAGATATGGAGACAGAGACAGAGACAAAGAAACATGTAGACAAAATCAGAGGTGAAGACAGATAAAAAAAAAGAAACGACACAAAACAGACTATTAAAAAAACGAACAGAGAATCAAAACAACCCCCCCCCAACGAAAGAAAAGAAAAGAAAGAAAAAAAAAATCCCAAAATAAAGATAAATTACAACAAAGACACAGTGATACAGACACCATGCATTTAACAAGACAGGATAATTCTCAAGCTTTTATTTCAAGGCTAGGGCAGGCAGGCAGCAGTCCGGTACGAGCTTATGACGCATGCGCAGAGAATGTTACATATACCCCGCGGCAGACAGACAGAATACGCCACCGACCTCCTGGCTTCATTACGTACGAAAAAAAAAAACATAGTTCAAGAGAGTGTGTTTCGGGT
>NC_061832.1:16106182-16126182 GCF_019202785.1 Penaeus chinensis
GAATATGCCGTATATATAGAATATTTTTAGAAGGATAGCGAATGAGTGAGAAAGATACAGAGAGAGAGAGAGAGAGAGAGAGAGAGAGAGAGAGAGAGAGAGAGAGAGAGAGAGAGAGAGAGAGAGAGAGAGAGAGAGAGAGAGAGAAAAGCAATAAGAGAGAGAGAGAGAGAGAGAGAGAGAGAGAGAGAGAGAGAGAGAGAGAGAGAGAGAGAGAGAGAGAGAGAGAGAGAGAGAGAGAGAGAGAGAAAGATAAAGAAAACGATTGAGGCAGAGATAGACAAGCAGAAAGAAATTACCAGACCGACAGACAGATGCATAAGCTAATAGCCCTCCCCCCATACTTGCTAACCCATTTTCCATTTTTTGTCCAGGCGCCTTATAACCAGGCTAGACCCTAACTCCTTTAAATCTTTGCTTTCCAGACGTGTTCGTGCGGCCACGGTCCGTATTGTGTCCACGTACTGTTCGTGATGGTCAGGGTCCTGCAGGTCGCCGAGGCTAACCCAGTGCTGTTGGCTGGCTCGCTCAAGGATTTCGAGGTACGTGCTTGCTGGCCGTTGTTTCGAGGTACTTGCTTGCTGGTCGTTGTTTCGAGGTACTCGCTTGCTGGCCGTTGTTTCGAGGTACTTGCTTGCTGGCCATTATCTATACTGACTTTCCTTCAGTCTCCTTTTCTCTCTCTCTCTTTCTTTTTGTCTCTTTTCTTTCTCTTTCATTATTTTCGTCTCTTTTTCTCTTTCTCTCTCTTCCTTTCGTTTGTTTTTGCTCTTTCTCTTTTTTTTCTCTCTTTCTTTTCGTCTCTTTTCTCTCTTTCCCTTTCTTTTCGTCTCTTTTCTCTCTCTGTGCTGTCCGTTTACTCTATTCTCTCTTTCTTATCGTCTCTCTTCTCTCTTTTTATTTGCGTACTTGCTGTCCGTCCGTTTCTCTTCTCTTCTGTCTATTTTTTTCGAGTTTTCTTACTTTGTGTGTGCGTGCTTGCTGTTCGCTCGCTCGTTTTTCTCCTCTCTCTCTCTCTCTCTCTCTCTCTCTCTCTCTCTCTCTCTCTCTCTCTCTCTCTCTCTCTCTCTCTCTCTCTCTCTCTCTCTCTCTCTCTCTCTCTTATTTGGTGTTCGTTCGTTTGGTGTTCTCCCCCCCCTCTCTCTCTCTCTCTCTCTCTCTCTCTCTCTCTCTCTCTCTCTCTCTCTCTCTCTCTCTCTCTCTCTCTCTCTCTCTCTCTCTCTCCCTTCTTCTTATCTATTTCTCTCCCTTCTTCTTATCTCTATTTTTTACCATTTATTTTTTCTCTATTTACTTACACACATATGCACACTCTCTCTTTCTCTCTCTCTTTCTTTCTCTCTCTCTCTCTCTCTCTCTCTCTCTCTCTCTCTCTCTCTCTCTCTCTCTCTCTCTCTCTCTCTCTCTCTCTCTCTCTCTCTCTCTTTCTCTCTTTCTCTTTCTCTCTTCTCTCTCTCTCTCTCTCTCTCTCTCTCTCTCTCTCTCTCTCTCTCTCTCTCTCTCTCTCTCACACACACACACACACACACACACACACACACACACACACACACACACACACACACACACACACACACACACACACACAGTCTCCTTCCCTTCCTCTCCCGGGGGGTGGGGGACAGACAGACAGACAGACAGACAGAGAGAAAGGGCAAGAAACGGATAGAGAAAGATCACGAAAGTCCAATCTCGCATCCCTAGATTCCTAACCCATTTACCCCCCACCCCAACACCAACCCCACCTCCAACCCCCCACCCCCCACCCCCTCACCCTCTCAGTCCGGCAGACTCGAGAGAATGACGGATAATCCGGCAGACCTCGGGAAATAACGGATAATCCGGCTGACTCGCGAGCATGACCAAGCATGTCCATGACGCCGCTCTCGTCATCTCTCTCTCTCTCTCTCTTTCTCTTTCTCTTTCTCTTCTCTCTTCTTACCTTGAGTACGCGAGCTTGTTGCTAGCTTGTGTGCGCTTCCTCCTCTTTTTTTCTTCTTCGTTTTTCTTCTTCTTCTTATTATTATTATATTTTTATTCCTTTTCATCTTCTCCTCCTTCTTCTTCTTCTTCTTCTTCTTCTTCTTCTTCTTTTCTTTTTTCTCCATTTTCTTCTTTTTCTTTTTCTTCCTTGTCTTCTTCATCTTCTTCTTCTTTTGCTTCTTCTTCTTCTATGATGAGAACCTTGTTCTTCCGGGGATGTTATAGTCTGGGGGGGGGGGGGTTATCGATGGTATACGTCTGTTAATTATGTGCTTAGTTATTGGTTTGTGTGTTTTTGTTTATATGGGTGATGCACACACACACACACACACACACACACACACACACACACACACACACACACACACACACACACACACACACACACACACACACACACATCCCCCCCCACACACCCCCCCACACCCCCCCACACCCCCACACCCCCCCACACGCACCCCCACACCCCAAACTCACACACACTTGTCCCCAAGGTAGTTCTTGTGCCGGGCCTTCCCTAACCTGTGCCATTCCCACGCCAAGTAATAAACGTTTCTTTGCGGCCTTTCCCTGCAGGTCGAACAGCTGATGAGGGCGTACGAGGAGCGGCTGAAGAAGGCGGTGCGGTCTCGGGAGCAGCGGCACAGTGGAGGGGCTGGGGGGTCGGGGGCGCAGTCCCCTGGGGGGCAAGGGGGCCGCTCCAGCCCCGCCACTCCCACGGGCGTGCCCTCCCCCCACCTGGACTCCGCCGCGAGGTAAGGGGGCCAGGCTCAGTGCCGGGTTTATTCTTCGTTTGGATGGGTTATTTAGTCACTGTTTCGAACAAGGAGTTTTCAGCCATATTATCATTTTTTTCGATGTTCGTTGCTTTGTAGGAGTGAGTTATATTATGATTGGTTTGATCATTTTATTGCTATCCGTTGCTTTGGACGAGTAGTTTATATTAGTATCATTTACGTTGCTGTGTCGATATCCGTTGCTCTGCACGAGTCGGTTCCATTAACGAGGGTGCGTCCCGTTGCAGCGACGACGAGTCCCAGTGCCCGATCTGCCTGATGTGCATGGTGGAGGGCGAGAGCCTGGTCATGTGCGAGTCGGGATGCCGGAACCTGCTGCACCACCACTGCATGGCCGTCTGGGCAGCCGACCGCAATGCCCAGGGACATCCCCTCCTCTGCCCGCTCTGCAGGGCGCCCTGGCCACTCAAACACCACCCTCGCCTCACGCCCACCCCTGGGTCCACGCCCGTCACCCGCCCACATCTCTCTACCTCGCCTCCAGTCGGCCGGACCCCGCCCCTGGCACCTGACTATGCCTTCCCGCTGATGAGTGCCAGCTTCTCAGGTGAGGCGGAGTCTAGGGAGGGAAGGAAGAAAGGTAAAAGATTTACAGACATAGAGAAAATGTGTAGTTAGGTGCCATACTTATTCTCGATAAACTGGATAAAGTCATTATCATCTCGGATTATTATTCAGAAAGTTGACATATCCCGCCTTCAGTGTGCGGTACCCCAATTAACTGTGCCTCGACCCCTTTCTTTGCAGGAGTTTGCAATAGCGGGCGCCAGAGTCCCCTAGGGTCCAGCCTCATGTCCCGTTCGTTGTCTTCCGCCTATCCGCACACCCACTCCCCGTACACAGACTCCGCGTACTCCTCACCTGCGGGAGGCTCTGGCTCAGGTGTCCTTGGCTCTGCGTATCCACCCACCGTCCGGGGTAAGTGCCTGTCACGCTGGAGAGTGGTTTTAGGCGAATTTTAGTGACCTTTTTTTTGTAATGATAATGATGATGATGTCAAATCTAGTGCCATCAGGTAACGTGTTGTGTAGTATGATATATTAGTGCCTATCCTTATGTTGTTCATTTTTTGCGCGGCTTGTGAGGCAGCTTGATATTTTGTTACCGCTTTTTGCGTCGCTCATGTTTCCTAAAGACTTTCGAACTAGTACCATCAGCTAACGTTCGATGCCCGTGTTGCAGGGGAGGTCTCAGCGGCCATCGCAGCGAGCACATCGGAGGAAGCTGTCCCGCTGCCGAGGAGTGAGCCGATTCCCGCGGAGCACGAGTCCACTGCAGCCAGCTGGGTACAGGTGTTTGGCAAGGAGCTTGTGGCTTGCCTTTTCTCCCGTGACTGGGCCGTCAGAGAAACTGGTCTGAGAAGACTGGCTCACGAGGTAAACATGGTTTGATACTTTTTAGTTGCAGTGCTTTTGGAAATGTCTGTTGTATTGTCAGCTTGAGGGAATTTTGTATGTATGTCAGTTAGGCGATTTACAGATCCGTCAATCTATTTTTATTTTGCCTCCCAACAGGTCGTGAAAGTCTTGCACTGGGACCGCCTAGTAACGGGGGAGGAGAAGAGACGACAAGTTATCCATTGCTGCGCCAATATCCTGGCACAGGTGGCAAACGACCCCGTCTACAAAGTGTACCTGGCATGTCTGCGGTGTGTCCGCGTGTTGCTCTCACACCTAAGTCCATCGGCGGGGAGTGAGGTGACTTCACTGCAGGAGTTGTTCCGTCCACTCGTTCACACGCTTCTTCTGAAGTGTGCGGACGGGAACAGACGCACGTCACAGATCAGCGTCGACTCAATACTAGAGTTGTGTAGAGGCCAAGAAGGGGAGCTGGCGCTAGGCACCCAGGTGCAGGGGACCACCCCCGGGCTGGGGGGGATATCCTATGTTCTCTCCTGCATCCTAGACGACTCCCCGCCGTCGGAGGCTCCCTGGCAGTGGCTCCTGGGCCGCCTGTGTGTGCTGGATCGCCTGGTAGACGAGTTTCCTTCCGAGTTTCAGTTGCAGTATCTTCCTCTGCAGTCGTCAGAGTCGGGCTATAAGCTACAGCATTATGACCGCCTGATGACCGTGGTGGAGTTCGCGTTCAAGGCGCTCGGCAGCAGCCATGCAACTGTCAGTAAGCTTGCTCGCCGGGTGTACATCTGCGGGGCTCGCTTTGCCGCCGCAGAGCCTGCAGTGTTCCACCAAGTGTGTGACATGCTTGCCAAGTTGGACGTCTCGCTGCAGATGCGTCTGAAGAGGCGCTTACGCTCAATGCAGGGACAGCACAGTGACCGCAAGGCATCCCTGGCGCGCCTGGAGGGCAAGCTCAGCATAGGATCCTGGGACCTGGGAGACACGGCAGGGCCTCGCCTGGTCCGCTCTGTGTCGCACTCGCCGTCTAGAATGCTGTCAGCCCTAAGGTCCTCCTCGCAGTCACCCGCTCGGCAGTCCTTCATGTCTTCCAGCAAGGATACGGACAGAGCAAGCAAAGGTCCCGCAGGACCGACGTCTTCCCCGCCGAGACCGACTCACCTGCCATTAGACTGTTTTGAATCAAAGTTCAAAGAAAAACAAGCGAAATTACGATTGTATCATAAAACAAGGCCAAAGCACGACATCCCCTTTGTCGTGCAAAATGTATTAGTTTCTCCAGTACAACAGCAGCGTCTCCAGCGATGGAGTCCCGTAAAGATGGGCGGAAGCCTTCACAAAAGTGGCTTGTCACAGAGCCACGGCGACGCGCTCGACGTGTCGCCTCAGACGCCCGTGAGCTCTGTAGCGCCGCCTCAGTTTTCCTTTAGAGATGTTGTGAGTACTCCAGCCACGCCGACAGCACCGCACTGCACGCCGGTCAGGGAAACCGCCCCTTCGGTCAACCAAAGCGAGATGAACGGTCAGCATGGTGGGGATCCGTGGGCAGCCCAGGAAGCACCTTTACCCGTTATCCCAGGCCTGGACCTGCTGCCAGCCCACCTCGACGATGCCTTACACCCTTATGAGCAGGTATGGGTCTTGTGTACAGCTGACTACGTGTTGTATTAATAATTCATAAAACTGTTGGTGTTTAAAAGTGTTTTTGTGCAAAGGATGAGCATTTAACTACATGTATCCAAAGTTTGTGTAACTCATTTCAAAGCAATTCTCAAAAACGCGTTATTTTTCAGAATGTGGAGGGTGGACAATACGAGGAGGGCCGAGACTGGGTAAGAGGCCCTTTATTAGGTACTGGTGCCTTCTCCTCGTGTTACCAAGCACGGGATGTCCGAACAGGCACGCTCATGGCAGTGAAGCAAGTCTCCTTCTGTCGTAACAGCGAAGAGGAGCAGGAGCGAGTGGAGGCTTCTGTCGAGGAAGAGATCCTAATCATGTCACGGCTCCGCCACACCAACATCGTCCGGCTGCTCGGAGCTTCCAGACACTCGACGTCCTTCTCCGTGTTCACCGAGTGGATGGCTGGAGGCTCCGTGGCCACGATGCTCGACAAGTACGGCACGTTCTCCGAGCAGGTCATCCTCAAGTACACAAAGCAAGTCCTAGCCGGTTTAGCCTATCTACACGATAATAAGATTTTGCACCGCGACCTTAAAGGTTAGTTCAGGTGGACGGTTGTGAATGAGTGTAATACGTAATGCAAACTTTTGTAGAAGACAAGGAAAATTAATTTATGTAATATAAATACCTGTAGGAAACTAGTAGTTTTATGTGAAGGACATTGAAAGTATTTCTATGTAATAGTCCTCTCTTTGGAATGAACGGTTGGCTGTCTTGCAGACTGACTTAGGAATTCATCAAAGGCACGCAATGTAACGCAATTTATGAAAGCAAAATTTGAACCTCCAAAGACTATTTCAATTGTCAACACTTCTACGCACATTATTGATTTATCCGTTCCTTGTAACAGATACCCAAATATGACAAATAATGTCTTATTCATATTCACTTAATCGAGTCCACTTCTTGCTTCAGGTGCAAACCTCTTAGTGGACAGCACCGGCCAGTGGCTAAGAATCGGAGACTTCGGAACGGCCGCTCGAATGGCAAGCAAATCTACAGTGACCGGGGAATTCCAAGGGCAGCTGCTAGGTACGATTGCCTTCATGGCCCCCGAGGTCCTACGAGGCGAGGACTACGGCCGGTCGTGTGACGTGTGGAGCGTCGGATGCTGCGTTATCGAAATGGCGACCACCAAACCTCCGTGGGGGGCCGATTACGTCTCCAACCAGCTCAAGCTCATGTATAAGGTAACTTTTCTATCCTCTGTCGTTTGTCCGTGTTGCTTTTACTGTTTTGCAAGGATTTATACACGTTTAAGAATGCAGACAGACGGAAAAAAATGAAAGTAGGTACTTGTACCAAAGATTCATTGAACTCTCTCTATTGCGACAGATGTAGAAATGGTATGAATGAAAACACATCTCCTGCACTATGAAGGAATCCATTCTCTTTCGTACCTTTTATTCAGGATTCGTTTCAAATCTTGCATCGTTGTGAAGATATTCATTCTCATTCGTACCTTGTCTTCGTGCTATGTTTCAAATCTTCCAAATCCATTTCAGATTGCTACAAGTAACGGACCACCTACCGTACCTGAGACTTTGTCAGCCCCAACACGAGATTTGGCTCTCCGCTGCCTGGAGATTAAGAGTGAGAACCGACCGCCAGCAAAGGAGTTACTACAACACCCGTGCTTCAAAACACAGCCGCCATGACACGCACTCGCACCAGAGGATCACAATCTGCAAGAGGAAAATTAAATTTCACTTTCGGCAACTCGAGAATTGTAGAACAATGATTCTGACGAACAATCTAGCGGTTAAATTATTTGATAGATATATTGTATTTGCAGAGTACGTTTAAAAAAAAAGAAGAAAAAAGATTGCCATAGATATTTGATATAAGAAATCATTCACGGCTTTGGCAAGTGATACAAAGAACAAATCTAAAAGAAAAAGATCATTCAGATTCAGAAATTAGAAATGCCAAATCCATTTTACTCCATTTCAATATTTACCTCTGTGTGTCTTGAAATTCTGATAGTACAAATTTTCACTATATAGGTTACTTTAGTTTCTTTTTTTAATTCAATAATGATTGGTTAAGCTCTTCTCTTTGACAAAATCAGATAGATGTGAGCGGGCAGAGCATATAGAGCGTGGCATGGGGTTGTCTAGCTCTATAGTGTATATATCAACAGTATACACATAGCTTAGTGTATGTAGGTCGTAGACGGCTTCCTTCAGTGGTGCCTGTGACGCTGAGGACCGCGCGAGCTCCGAAGAGGCACTGACCAGGGTGTCGTGCATCGGAAGGGCTCTGCGGTGCCAGGGTGCGGGTACCTGGAGGGGTAGTGTCCTCTGGAAGGCGGAGTCGGGACCATTCGTCCCTCAAGACTGGTCGACGAGGTGGCAGTAGTGCACTAAATTTGTGTTTATTGGAAACAAATCCCTTTCGACTGAGATTTTTTTTTTTTTTCAACGTCAAAATTTTAAGGATATACTAAATGTTTGTATGTTATACGTCAGATCAGCCTTGCTGGACTGGAAAAGCAAATACAAATAATAATCACAATAAATGGCTCCATGAATTTCTGATCTCTCTTCGTTGGGGTAATCATAACAGCCTCTTGTGCTGGTGCTGTCAGCTCACCTCACAACCAACAACCCTTGGAAATCACCATCGACACTTCCAAGATTACCTATTGTTACGTTTATCTTTAAAAAATAAACACTGACCGAAGTGGGCGTGGCAGGTAAAGACACCACAGCTGTCGATCTGTAACGGGATATTGACAGATTTCCCAGAAACAGCAGAGGCGTATGTGCGTCCCTTACCTGCCAGGCTCACGAATCAGAGACATCGGCTGTTAAAAAAACTCCGACTTTTGCCGTCATTCTGTGAAATTCCATTGCATTTGTAACACTTTACGAAGTGACTACAGATCTCAGTGTAATTTAGGGGACCAACTTATCTTTTATTATTTATGTATGTTATTTAAATTATTTCCGATGTGTTTCCTTTTTACTTGTTACTCCTACTGATATTGTCCTGTCCCCAGTTTCTCATACCTTTTGATATTTTTCGAAAGTGTTCAGGTGCACCATAATTTGGTGAAGTATAAAACCTTTTTTTTTAATGTTATATGTTATTATTTAATTACTTAAAAAAAAAACTTATGTGTTCAAGTTCTATTCTTCGACTGAGCTCAAAACATAAAGATTCAGTCAAAGTATAGCATCCGTTTCAGCAACGGAGTCAACGGAAGAACAAAATTATTTCCATTTGGTTAATCGAAGGAAAAAAGAAAATAAAAGATCGTGATTGTTTCAAGAATAATATCACTTACTCAGACAACCATAAACAATGCTGTGAATGGGACCAGCCATGTAAAGTACCTGGGTCCAGTACTACAGAGGTAAAAGTGCGAGCTCACGGCAAACACCACCATTCGAGAAATCACTTAGTCTCATTGGCGCGAAATTTTGAACGAGCCAAAAAGTGAGCTTGCAACATTGCCTTGCAAAGTGACCCATGTTTGTTCTTCTAGTGTTTAAGAGTCGGCAGGGGGACACGCACCCGGCCTGTGATCAAAAGGGGGATTTTAAATCATAGTCTTATAGTAAGATTTATTTTTTCTGGAATTTTCTGGTATGGTTACAATACTAGTAACAACAAAAACTCTTCAATATTTTTTTTTTTTTCTCTTCTTCCAAAGTTCTTATATCACGAGGTCCGGGTGCTTGCCCTTTTAAACGCATGACTGAATTTTAAAATAAAAATAAAAAAAGAGATTGTACTTAGTGTGAGTCGGGGATTAATTAAAACAATTGGAGAAACTCCCCACTAATGGAAATTTTAGGAAGATTAAGGGGAATATATATATTTAACCCTCTCAAGAACCAACCCACTGACAAAAAGTGCCTTCATATTCGAAAAAAACAAAAATTAATTCACTTGAAATTTTACGGAAAGGGGCTCTCATACCATCTAACAAATGTGTACTTTTTACACGAAACTGTATTGTTACCTCAAAACATAGTAATAAAATAATGAACAAACAAAACAAACGAACACACAAGGAGTCTGTGAAATTAGGTGAAATCAGAACGAATGACTGAGAGACCCTTTTTTTTTTATTATTATTATTATTCCCAGAAGCGGCCAATTATCCAGTTTTCGCAAAGGAAACATGAGTAAAACAGGTGTTAAGAGGGGGAGTCTGGAAACGTGGTGGTGCCCCCTTAAACTCTTCTAGTTTTCTTTCATTTATTTTAGACGTTTTTTTGTACCATTTTTTATTTATTACACATGTTTGCTACACTTTTTTTTATATAAATAGTTTAGGATCTTAATCACACTCTCTCTCTCTCTCTCTCTCTCTCTCTCTCTCTCTCTCTCTCTCTCTCTCTCTCTCTCTCTCTCTCTCTCTCTCTCTCTTTCTTTTCTTAATGATTTTGTTTAGGTATTTCCTCTTTCTCGGTAACTGACGTAGATATTTGTGTTCGATTCTGATCTAAAAGTACAAGTTAGTTTGTCCTGTTACCCACCACCACGGTCCGCGCCTCCCCCACCAAAACAGCCCTGTATTCAAGGTGCCAAAATGTACAGAGCACACAATCCTAGTTTAAGCTATTTTTCTACTGTTCACTGTTTGCATTTCTTATGTAAAACTTTTGTGAATGTCTGGGACCAAGTTTGAGAAAGCCTTAATGTCGGTAAGGTTTTTTTTTTTCCGTAGTTGATTTTGGTAGTTTTAATAAAAATAAAAGAATACGTTGTTTTTTTATTTTCTGTTTCCGTTTGTCTGTGTACTGATTTAGAGGGTTACTTCATGCCAGATTTATTTTTGTATTAAATATACATTGTTTAATTTGAGTTTCCACCAGATTTTTGTCAGGTATCCATCGGAAGAAAAACAAATTATTGATAAATATTGATCATTTTTAATTGTTTTCCGAGGACTGATAATTTAACAAAAATACTTCGGATGATGTTATCGTTTCAACATAAATAACATCTAAAATTTAAATAATATTAGACTTTAGAAGTTTGATAATAAGCATATATGTTTAGTTGATATATGCATTTAAAGATTAAAAAAACGACACATCTAAAATTAAGTATAAGAACCACATACAAATTAAATAATGGTAACATACAAAAGTTAAACATCCATTTTTTTAAAATGACAGATGGACGCAACAAGCAAGAGTTGCATGATATAATAATCGTAATAAATGGAGTGCTTTTTTCCCCATTCCCTTGCTCATTGTTGTTGCGGGGGGGAGGGGGGGGGGTAGACTGAGGCCTAGTATAGGGATAACCTGAACCCTCGCCTCGGCTCATTTTGCTTGGTCTCTTTTCTTTTCTTTCTCTTTTCTCTACCTTCTCTTCTTCATCCCCTCCTTCTGTCCATTTGTCCTAATCGTTAACTTAGTTTTTACCCTTTCCACCTCAATACTTTATCATAATGCTGTATGACCTGTGATGTCTAGCACATTTATTGGTTTTGGCCATTGATCCTTAATCCACAAACATCGCCTCATGAACTAAAAATGACTTCCTTACCCGAGGGATTCGCCCCCGAGCCCCAACCCTATCGCTATGTTTTGAATAAGCCAGCCGATGACCTTACATGACGCGGCAGAAATTTTCAACAAATAAGTAAATATTTTATTGTTTCTTTTTCTTTTTTTCTTGGAATGGAGCAACTGTATGATTATCTTATGTTTCTGTCTGTTAATCAAGGCTGGGGGATTATATGGTTTGGAAATAAATCTTCGAGGAAGTTAATTATTTAAACAAAAAAAAGTCTTTAAGGAATAACATCTTTTTCATCTGATCCATACGAACATTATGAATATTTGGAACAACATTTACATGAATGTAATTAAGGGGTATGGCGGGTCTATGAAATTTTACACGGGAAAACAAAGGAGGAAAAGATATTTCTCAGCTATGTAATCAGAGAACGATTACATATATACGAGTAGGAGCCATAATTATGTAGATCTCTTGCTAGTTTTAGTGATTTGAGCAACATGGGGACATCTGGCAACTCGTAATGTTACAGATTTAACCCACAAAAGATTTATGTTCCGTCCCCTGTATTTTTTATTTATTTATTTTTATTTTTTTGTGAACTTTGTAATATGGCTCCACACGGGTTCAGCCGGCAAGGCATCTATCAGTAGCCTTAGTGACCGATCCTGATTTCCCCATTCCTTGAATTGGCGAGAAAATGTGTTTTTCTTTTTAATACAATTGATATCGATACTGTTATTCTTGTTGTTGTTATGATTACAATTTTTTAAATTAAAATCTTGGTAACATTTAAGACAATTAAATAATACAAAAAAATCAAAGGAAAAGGGTAAAATGAGATAGGTAGGACTAGTAACTGACTCCACGGTGACTATGCACTTGCAGACCCATCTATGTGTAAATACAATAAATAAACTTGTATTACACTGGGCATGGCATGTAAAACAAACAAACTGGCAACTTGACGTCTTGTAGATCCGCCATTGCTTTTGACAATGTCTTCCTTCTTTGACTGTGGCCTCTATTTTGTCTAAGTCATGTACACAGTTCGTCGTTGTTGCCAGTAATGATTCGGAACTCTCGAAATCGGGGTTGAATTATTTGGGTGCTCGAGACGGAATTCGAAACATGTTTGACACAAGTTTCGACCCTGACTGGTCTGTAGAAGTTATCTTTATCAAATAACTGGGAGATATTGTATTGTTCATATTGGAGATTATCTTAGGCCACACACACACACACACTCACACACACACACACACACATATATATATCACCCTCACTCTCTTGATCACGTAGATTGTATTTAGGTATGCTGTGCATGTTATTTATAATTCTTAAAATTTCCTCTAAAAATGTGACCCACATCACTACTAAATCATCTGAATTTTATACCGTAATATTACCAAAATATCTTTGAAAAACTTTTTTTTTTTTCATCTGCATAATGCATTACTTATTTCAATTTGCATTAAGTATTATCCATGCTGCAAAGACATGGATAATACAAAAAAACTACAAGAAAAATTTGTTAGTGATAAATTTGTCACAGTTTAGCTTAATTCTGTGGCCTGTATAAAGTTTTAAAAAGTGCCAGAAGCATCAAGGTCTTTCCGTATGAAAACCTATGGTTCTTGATCAAAGGTTTATATGTTCATTGTTGTTTTTCACGGACTCGACCGTTTCAAAATTTCCAGACAATTTTCAAAGTGAATTCAATGCAATTAATGTATCTGATACACAGGAATGGTCTGATCATATAATATACTGCCTGAATCATGCAATATGTCTTGAAGACTGATCACTATATGCAACAGGTTGTATAATACATTGGACTGTAGTAATGAGATAGTTCTCATGACTTACTGAATGGCTCCCAACAATCTTTATTCCTTACCATACACTCATTAAGCCATTATAAGTGGTAAATTATTTCATTCATTTATGTAATCTGTTGGAAGGACTAATAAAACACATCATTAGACTAATGTTATTAATAATACTAGAATCAAACACATTTTAGTAACATTCTTTCTGTTACATTTGCATCGTGTATGTTCACACTGTAACAACATATCTTACTTCTTATCAGTTATCTGCAGCAAACGATAAAACGTAAATTTCATTGTAACCGTATTCAGTCCTCTTTATCTGCTGAAGATAAGCAACAGGGGAGTTCACTTAATATAAAGGAGTCCGCTTAAGAGAGGATCTTTTTTTTTTACAAAGTTTTCGAAATTTTTTTTTCATCTTTTTTTTTTTTTTTTTTTTGTCTACCGTGTCCTTGGTCCCTAGCTGACCCGTTTTTTTTTTTTTTTTTTAAGCTACTTAATGCTTCTGAAAGTAACGTGAAATCGGTGTTACTCTTGCTCATTAAGCTTGCAAAGTTTTCCTTGCTAGTGTTGTTAGACTCAGCGTCATCTTTGTTCGGAAACGTTTTGATGTATTGGCGAAACTTTTTTTTAGCGTAAACTATGTGGAAAATAAGGTGATGCAAATAAAGGCTCAAGCAGGTCTGCACAGCCCTTCGCCTACCTATATGAAACAACTGAGCTACAAAATACTCCTACTTACAGTTATGATGCCTCTACTACGTAAGTGCTAAACCATGTATTCGAAGTCCAGCCCTCTTCTCGTGCCAAAGCTTCTCGTCTGCAAAATGCCAGACTCAAGACTTTCAAGAAAAAAAAAAAAAAAACGAAACAAAAACAAGTGACAGCCCCAGGGGCCTCCGCTCTCCCGGACTAGAAGACGGAGGTCGGTTCGCGTGGCTGCGAGAAGTAGTCCGAGGGCGGGAGGGCGTGGCGCTTGCGGTTCACGTCGTACCTCGTGTCGGACTCGGGCTCCCCTTCGGCGAACTGCACCGGGGCTGTAGTTTGCGCCATGTTCTCCCTGAGCCTCACCAGCTCCTCCCCGACGCCGGTCTTCATGAGGTTGAACTCGGAGACGACGAGCGAGAGGCGACCCAGCAGGTAGTTGAGGTTATTTTCCACGTCCGCGACCTTGTTGCTGATCTGGCCGACGGTGCCGTCCATGGTGCCCACGCGAGAGAGGGAGGCGTTCATGTGCTCCTTGGTGGTGCTGCTGAGCTGGTCGAGGAGGTCCACCGACTGCGACATCTGCTGGTACATGACGCCGATCTGCCGCCACACCTGAGAGATCTCCTTCTCCATCTTGGCGGTCATGTTGGTCAGCGCCGAGGTCTGGTTCTTTAGAATGGCGAAGGAGACGTTGCTGATCTGGTCGGACAGGGTGGAGTTGATGGTGTGGCCGCTGTTCTTCACGATGTCGCCCAGCTCGAAGATGATCTGCTGGATGCCGTACTCGATGCTGCGTTTGGTGTCGAGCACCGCGTCGGCCGTGTTGATCATCACCTGCTCCACCTTGCGCAGGCTGTTGATCTCCGCCGAAAGCTCGCTGTAGTTCTCCAGGACGGTGTTCTGCAGATTTTCCGCCTGCGACGCAGAGTCATCCAAAGTGTCCATGATGTGGGTGTTTCCCTGCTTCAGCTCCTGCTCCAGCTGAGTCACGCTCTGGCTCAGGGCCGCCGTGCCCTGCTTCACGGCCTGCTGCATGTTCGTGTCCAGGCGCCCGAGACCGTCCTGGGTGGAGTCGTCGAGCAGGCGGAGGTTGTAGTTCAAGTCCGCCACGGAGGCGTTGATGATGGCCTGGCCGCGGTGGCTCTCCTTGATCAGGCTCTGCAGGGTCTCCAGGTTCTCCTCCAGGCTCTGGAAAGCAGGGGAAAGGAACGCTGATGATGGCGATTGACTTTGTGTATGTCTGAAGTAAAACTTCATTTGAAAGGAACGTTCATCATGGTATTCATTTATATTTCTCGTAGATAATTGGAAACGAGCGATAATAATGGTATTTTACTTATTCATATCTATAGTAAAGCAGTTTTCAGGATAACAGCAAGCATGATTTCTATATCTCAAATGTTAAAACTACTCCAAATATTAGCGAAAGTTTTGGAATACATCCAATGAAGACGAACATAAACCCAATCGCCGGATGGCAAACTGTATGCCATGTCCACTGTAATTTTTATGCCTCATTTCCGTCGGCAAAAAACTGTCGTGAGACACTATTAGGTGTCACTGCGACTTTGGAGAAGTAATAATGACAATATTACAAGTTAAACGAAGACGAATTGCCGAAATAAGTAGCCTCTTACATCCTATGTTTTTCTTTGGTATGTCGACTCCGACTTCGAATGTCTTATCTCTTTGATAACTTGAAAATATCCCTTTTTGAATATCGATACTAATTACAGTTTAAATTATAAACGAGTTTACACTCATACTCAATTATCCATAAAATAACCATCTATAACTTAATATAGACTAGTTAATGATCGTTATGGTATACGGAGACATTAGGCAAATACGACAAGAATGTGTCTAGATACTGCCCCTTTTCAAAACCGTTTTCAATGACCTTCAAATGCTTATAGCTAAAGCATATTCTTTTTTTATGCCTTGCCACGACCCTTATAAATGTGGGGTTCAAACCAAAGTCTCGCACGACAGTTCCTTGCCAGAGGAAATGACGGCTTTAGGCTATTCGTTGTATTTACACCGAGAAGGCTCCACAAGTGCTTAGTCACTAAAGAGTCAATTATTAATCCTACAAATCTAACCTGTTTACTTGTGTGTCTGAATTTCGGAAAGTTTCTTTTTATTATTTTATTATTTCTATTGATACTATTTTAAAATTATAATCATCATAATGCTAATAATGACAACAGCAATTTCGATATCAATAGTATATTTTTTGTCCGCAAATTCTAGGAATAGGGAAGTCTGGTGCGGTCACGAGGGCCTACTAACTGACGCCTTGGTGACTGCGCACTAGTGGAGCCATCTGTGTGCAAGAGAATTCATAAAAAAAAAACTACGGTGGACAGCACATAAACCCAGAACGAATAGGTTAATAATGGTGATTTATTTTTTATTCATATTGTAAGTCACCTTCAAGTGTGATATCTAGTTCTCATTCATTAATAAGTCTAAATGTATCCTTTTAATCCATTAAGTATGGACCCCCTTGCCCAAAACTATCCAAATGAACACAACTTCGCATGCAATACGTATAATGTAATTCATTGAGATTTGATCGTCTTGTAACATGTATGAGAGACACAAAATATTATCAAACTTTAAAGTAAACAGTTTAAATGAAAACAGTGACATAAACTATTATTTTTTATCTGATCCTCACGCCCCCCATGAAATCCCTCTATGAGCCCCAGGTGAAGAACCCTGCTCTAGGTGAAGACCACAAGACGCAAGAAGAAATATTTCGGGAAAAAAATGTTTGTTTTTTTCAATGACTATTACAAAAAACGGTGCATTACAGTGAACCATCAATTACCCTGAAGATATATGAAGGCGAGTTCCAACCGTCATTTTTTATAATTAAATTGATAAATAAAGAAATGAATAGATGAATAAACAGACAAATAAGTAGGTGAATAAATAAAGACTAGAAATGGCATTAGTAAAAAAAAAAATAATAATAACGACGATTCTTTCAGTTCCTATTCACTTTAAGTTGTGAATTTCCACATTAACGTGGAAACTCACGACCTTAATTGAATTTTCACATTAATTCTATTGAATTTTCACAATGTACGGTTACCGTGCACGATTCGCCCAGTTTTATTATTAGGCACAATAGCTGACTTCTCTATATAATCAAACCTATCGCTCGTATTGATATAATAGCACAAAATCCTACTATTGCTTAAACTACCCTAACCTAGAAAGGCAAACAACACCACATATCATCAAAAAGAAGTGAAAAAAACAACTTTCTCTCTTCCTTCCTCTTTTAACAACACGCCTCGCAAAATCACATTCAACCGGAACCTCTAACCAACCATAAAGCCCCAAGTACTAACTATCCCCACAGAGACCCTCCCCAGAGACCCTCCCTTACCTTATGTGTCTGTTCGGAGAGTTGGTGAATCTCGGCTTCCTGTTCGCGATAGAGGTGGTCGAGAGCGTTCAGACGGGAGGTGATTTCAGGATTGGGCGCGCTGCTGCTACAGTCGGGTGCCTGTTCCAGCTGGAGGGTAGAAAGAGGTGCGTGTGGATGCTGTGAAGTACGTACGTGTGGCCATACATAAGGTGTTATGAGGAATGGTATTAAATGATGTTATAGGCATATAGATGATGATTTTATGTGATGTGATAGGGAAATGCGTGTAATTGATAAATGGATATGATGTGATGAAAGAAATGCGTGTAAATTATAATAAATGTATATTGTAATAAGGAAATGCATGTATATGGTGGTAAATGTATATGACGTGATAAGGAAAGACATGTAAATGATGATAAGTGCAACTAATGTTAGGGAAATACGTGTAAATGATAAATGCATATAATGTTAAGAATATGCATGTAAATTATGATAAATACATATAATGATGGACAATTGCATGGAAATGATGATAAATGCAGATAATAGATAAAATAACTGTGAATGACGACAAAAAAAGCACATAATATTAAGAAAATACATATAAATGACGACAAATACATAATATAACAAGGCAATACAGGCAATTGATAAAAAAAAAAAAAAAAACACACACACACAACAACAGAGAAATAACAAAGACCATATAATTCAGACATGATAAATCCCCGACTGCATTCAAGGACACACGAACACTCACCTTCTCATTAATCCTTTCGGACGTGTGGGTAAGTATGGCGCCAAGTTGCTGAATGTTTGTGATCGTCTCCCTCTCACACGAGTCCATGCCACTTGCCAGTCGATCATGACGGGACTGGAGCTGTTCCATGTGCTGACTTAGTGATTCTCCGACGATCTTTACCTGTGGAAGGAACAAGCACCATGAGATATGTGGTAAAAGTATGTAGTTACGGGGATAATGCTTTTTGTGTGTGTGTGTGTGTTTGTGTGTTGGTCATAAGATAAATTGAATGTGCTAAAGAAAGGAAGGGGAAAATTAGGTAAATGTGTAATATAATAAGTTTTTTTTTTATATATAAGAGTCGTCTAATACACAAAATCAATTTACCGTTCTAAAATAAAAATAAAAAATCCATCGTTTTCTCCCTTTCTAAACAACCAACCGAACACACATCCCCCCCGCCCTGAAAAAAGAACACAACTACCACTAATAATAATAACCAAAAAATATATATATATATTCAAGGAGGGCAGACCCGGGTATGCCAGGGTCTAGACAAGGGGACTGGTTGTTCCGTTGTATAAAGGCTGAAGTGATAGTTTCAGAGGGCGATTTGATATGTCACACAAACACACAAAAATACACAAAACCGACACCTACCTCATTCGAAACCTTCCTAAACTCGCGTTCAACCATATTGTCCATCTGGTTGACCTTCCTGGTGAGCTTCTTGACCTCCCTCGCCGCGTCCCCGCTCAGATCCGTGGGCGGGCCGAGGGCAAAGTCGTCATCCGGGTTCTGCGTGATCAGGAGGTCCAGGCCCTGAGACATCTTCGTCAGCATCAGTCGCTGGCGCTCGTCGGTCTGGGGAGGACGCGCGGCCGTCAGTGCGAGGGAAGGCGTGAGTGCGTGAATGAATAGATGGGTAATGAGTAGGTGAATAACTGAATAAATAGATGAATGAATAGGTGAATAACTGAATAAACAGACGAATGAGTAGGTGAATAACTGGATAAATAGATGAATGATTAGATAATTAAATGAATAAATAGATCAATGAGTAGGTAATTAAACGAATAAATGAATAAATAGATCAATGAGTAGGTAATTAAACGAATAAATGAATAAATTGATGAAAGTAGGTGAATAACTGAATAACATATGAATTAATAAAATGAAGAAAAATGAAAAAGAAAAACAGATGAATTAATGAAATAAAGAAAAAAGTTAAATAAAAAGATAAACATAAATTGATCAAATAAAGAAAAATAATTAAATAAAAAGGTAAACAGATAAATCAATGAAGTAAAGAAACATAAAAACAATAATTAAATAAAATGATAAACAGATGAATTAAACAGAAAGGTAAATAGATAAATAGATAGGTGAATAGATAGAGACAAATGCATAAATAAATTGGTAAATAGATATAGGAAGGGAAGTAGGAAAATAGACAGAGAGATAGACTGACTGACTGCGATTAATTCAGATGTCGATAAAAAGGTAGGTAAGTAGGTAGGTTGATTGGTAGGTAGGTAAGTAGGTAGGAGATAGGAAGGCAAGTAGGTAGGTAGGTAAGTAGATAGGAAGGTAAGTAGGTAGGTAGGAGGGTAAGTAGCTAGGTGGGAGGGTAAGTAGGTAGGTAGATAGGAAGGTAAGTAGGTAGGAGGGAAGATAGGTAGGTAGGAAGGTAAGTAGCTAGGTGGGAGGGTAAGTAGGTAGGTAGATAGGTAGGTAAGTAAGTAGGTAGGTAGAAAGGTAAGTAGGTAGGTGAGAAGATAAGTAGGTAAGTAGGTAGGAGATAAGCTTGTAGGTAGGTAAGTAGATACGAAGGTAAGTAGATCGGTAGGTAAGTACAATAGGTAGGCAGGTAAGAAAGGTTACATTAGGTAGGTAGGCAGATCTTTCTGATGACTGAGTTTCGATTAATGCAAATGAGTTAGGACGAGGGCGTAGAAATATATATTCGTAAGGTAAATAAGGAAGTGAAAATACAGAAGACTCATGACTATTCCTTACAAAATG
>NC_061832.1:16131182-16136182 GCF_019202785.1 Penaeus chinensis
ATATATCCCCATATATCCTTACTTCTGGTACAAGTAAGTGTACTTTGTTTAGGGTGCTTGTGTAGGAGGACGTTATTTCAATGTGTTGGGGAATTATAGCAAAAAGGCATTTTCGGAGGTATAGTTTTTATTGGCACGTTAATAGGGTCGTCGTTACCGTAGTGTACCAGGTACTTGAAGGCTCAGCCATCATCATAAAAATTATTAGAACAACGTAAAATCAGAAAATTTGTGTATGAAGGCCTACCAATCAATTGATTATAATCATCAGAATTATCTTGTTAATTACCATACCAAAACTTAGCAGGCGCACATAGTTGGCATTGCCTGCCCTGCGCTCCGGTGGGCACTTCGTAACGCTACGAATCGCACAGTTTCAACGGAACGGCCTATAGTGCGATACTGTATTAGTTTATATGGCGCACCAACGCTACGGTCCCGAGAGGTGGTGCGCCTAGCAGGCGACTCGTACATTGTTTACAAACACAGCTAATGTAGAATGCCAAGGAATAATTTACGGTATGGGTGCTGCCATATGGACTTTTAAGATCAATTGAAACCTATTGGGTGCTTCTTGACTTGTATTTGAGTACATTTTCAGCCAAGCTAAATATGTTAAATGTGAAGAAACTTGAGAGCTTGACTCCTTACTTGTAAGCTTATTGCTGGACTAGTCATGGAAAATATGATATGTAAAGATAAACAGAGATGACTTACAAATACTAGCATATATGAAATCCACAGTAAATGTGTTTCAACACAACATTTAAAACACCAAAAGCTCGTGTGTGTTTCAATATTTATGTTTGAACGACACCGTAGCGCTACAGACCGTTCCGTTCGAGCGCACTAAAGTATTCCGTATAACGCAAGGCTGGGGTGCAGAAATACCCTGGCGCCGGCTCTAGAAATCGAATACCGCCTCTATCACAATCATTCTTAATACGATAGTACTCAAGTGTTGGAAATGGGTAAAGGACAATAAAAAATACATTAAAGAAGATAGACAGATAGACAAGGACAATGTCTGGCACTACGAAGCGATACGTTACGGAAAATATCAGACGCAACGTAAACAAACTACGATAGCCCGAAAAGCGTGGTTATTCGACACGCCACGATGTAAACAAACCCTTGACCTTCGCCAGTGTGAATGCCGACTTAGTTTTGCTAGTTTTGTCCGAGATTTTGTTTAAAAATAACCGCGAGAATTTTGTTTCCTATAATCGTAAAATGCAGGTAATTACTAAGATCAATACAAAGCTATTAAAGTAACTAGCTTTGAATAAAGAAGCTAACGAAATGGATATATAATATAGTAAAAAAAAAAGAAACAATACAGCTTATTGCTCTGGAACGCATATTACACGAAACTGTATCCAGAGTTAATGATAAAAAAAATACCTATTATTTACAGGTACCACGATTCTCCCTCGTTCCTGATACCCATTGACGTCGTAAACACACTCGGGTATTCTAGGATGTTAGGGCTGGAAGGAGCCGTGATTTGGGGTTCGAAACGTGACGTCGATACGAAGGAGAAATGCATTGCCATGAAGGTAAAACGTGTTGATTTATTTGTTCGTTTGTGTTTTGTTTGCAACTCGTGCTGTTTCTTTTTTCCAGATCATGTGTTTTGTTTACAACTGTTGTGTTTTGGTTTACGGATTAAAAGTCCCATAATTTTACCCAAGATGAGATGGTTTGCTTATCTGCGAGACTAAACTGTTTGTTCGTTCGAGGGAACAGAATTTTAGTACTCTCTCTCTCTCTCTCTCTCTCTCTCTCTCTCTCTCTCTCTCTCTCTCTCTCTCTCTCTCTCTCTCTCTCTCTCTCTTTCTCTTCTCTCCTTTCTCTCTCTCCTTTCTCTCTCTCTCTCTCTCTCTCTCTCTCTCTCTCTCTCTCTCTCTCTCTCTCTCTCTCTCTCTCTCTCTCTCTCTCTCTCTCTCTCTCTCTCTCTCTCTCTCTCTCTCTCTCTCTCTCTCTCTCTCTCTCTCTCTCTCTCTCTCTCTCTCTCTCTCTCTCTCTCTCTCTCTCTCTCTCTCTCTCTCTCTCTCTCTCTCTCTCTCTCTCTCTCTCTCTCTCTCTCTCTCTCTCTCTCTCTCTCTCTCTCTCTCTCTCTCTCTCGTTTTATCTTTGCCTCGCCTTAACTTCCCCTTTCTTTCCCCTTCCTACTTCCTCCTATTTCTCGCCTAACCCCTCCCTCTCTCCTTCTCTTCCCATCCCTTTCTCCACCAATCCTCCCCTTTCTTCCCTCTCTCCCACTCCAAATCTCCCTCCCTTCCTCCCTCCCTCTCCCCACACCCCTCCCTCCCTCTCCCCACACCCCTCCCTCCTTCTTAACCATTTAACTCCACCACTCAAAGCCGTTCCTTCCCTTCCCAGAGCTACGTGGAAACTGGCTTGGGTCCCCTGGTTCAGTACATCACCAACCTGCCTCTCTCAACCGTCCGCTCTGTTATCAACTCTCGACGTTCCCTGAAGAAGTTGGCGTCCACTGCGCTGAGAGAGGATCGGAGGAAGAGCAAGAACCGTGGCTAAGACGTGGTTTAAAAAGGTGTTTCGAGAGAGGGAGAGAGAGAGAGAGAGAGAGAGAGAGAGACAGAGAGAGAGAGAGAGAGAGAGAGAGAGAGAGAGAGGGAGAGAGAGAGAGAGAGAGAGAGAGAGAGAGAGAGAGAGAGAGGGAGAGAGGGAGAGAGAGAGAGAGAGAGAGAGAGAGAGAGAGAGAGAGAGAGAGAGAGAGAGAGGAGAGAGAGAGAGAGAGAGAGAGAGAGAGAGAGAGAGAGAGAGAGACAGAGAGAGAGAGAGAGAGAGAGAGAGAGAGAGAGAGAGAGAGAGAGAGAGAGAGAGAGAGAGAGAGAGAGAGAGAGAGAGAGAGAGAGAGAGAGAGAGAGAGAGAGAGAGAGAGAGAGAGAGAGAGAGAGAGAGAGAGAGAGAGAGAGAGAGAGAGAGAGAGAGAGAGAGAGAGAGAGAGAGAGAGAGAGAGAGAGAGAGAGAGAGAGAGAGAGAGAGAGAGAGAGAGAGAGAGAGAGGAGAGAGAGAGAGAGAGAGAGAGAGGAGAGAGAGAGAGAGAGAGAGAGAGAGAGAGAGAGAGAGAGAGAGAGAGAGAGAGAGAGAGAGAGAGAGAGAGAGAGAGAGAGAGAGAGAGAGAGAGAGAGAGAGAGAGAGAGAGAGAGAGAGAGAGAGAGAGAGAGAGAGAGAGAGAGAGAGAGAGAGAGAGAGAGAGAGAGAGAGAGAGAGAGAGAGAGAGAAGGAAAGAGAGAGAGAGGAAAGAGAGAGAAAGGAAAGAGAGAGAGAGAGAGAGAGAGAGAGAGAGAGAGAGAGAGAGAGAGAGAGAGAGAGAGAGAGAGAGAGAGAGAGAGAGAGAGAGAGAGAGAGAGAGAGAGAGAGAGAGAGAGAAGAGAGAGAGAGAGAGAGAGAGAGAGAGAGAGAGGAGAGAGAGAGAGAGAGAGAGAGAGAGAGAGAGAGAGAGAGAGAGAGAGAGAGAGAGAGAGAGAGAGAGAGAGAGAGAGAGAGAGAGAGAGAGAGATAGGAGAAAAAGAACGCATTCCTGTTGCTTTTGGTGGCGTTTCATTTATTTTTGACGTCATTATTGGTGTTGATAAAGTGAGTTACGATAGGTGTGTGTGTTTGTGGGTACTACAAGATCTTTGACATTTAACAGTATTCGTTATGTTAATGATTTACAGGTTTCCACTGTCTTCTGAATAATATATATTGATTATTTTAATGCAGGGTGTAATATTTGCGATGTCGAAGTTAAATGAATTATCAAATAAGTAGCATTCTTTTGTTTCTTTATCCAAGCTTAAAATTAAATCTTTAAGATATAATCAAATACCAGATAATTAAATATGATACATAAACACTTTAACAAATGCAATTAAAACAAAGTGTAATGGTTTACTGTAAACAATATTACGAGATGAAGTTCTGATCTATTGAGAAAAAACAGTAAAGATATGATTCAAGAAACAGTCAACTTTTCTCGTCCTATGTCTGACCCAAGGTACACATAACCAGGTAGCTCCACCTCCATGTAGCCTATGGGACCCGAAAATGAAATTGACTGTTTCCCAAGAGTATCCTGACGGCTGTTAATAGTAAGGATCTCTCATTTAACTAATATAAGTGGGAAATTTTGGTTTTACTTTTGATAAAATATCGAGGAAATTATACAAATAACTGTTTATCTAACTATATATAATATCTCACAGAGCATACTTATTGGCTAGACATGGTGACGTCATTAGCTCCGCCCCCATTTTGATCCCAACAATTTGTGCAATATTTTATGGTAAAGTGTTATTTCAGTGCATTTTCTCTGAAAGAATAGTTCAGTAATAACAATGGCAGCAAGAATTATCGTAAAGGAAACCACGAAAAAAAAAAAAAACATTTAGTACTTGCAATGAATAACAGTGATAAGGCGGGGCTGAGCTCGGAAGTTGCTAACTAGGATTTACATCAAGATAGCATGGGTTTACTCATGTAAAAATAGCTTGGTCTGACTTTAGCGAATGAATGTATGATATACCAATATTTTTTTTTTTTGTATGATATAGGAAGTACAGTAAAGAAGATATACAAGGAGAAAACATCAGATATACATTCGTTAGAATCATTTTTTTTTTTTCAAACTAAAATAGCTATTTGTTTGTGGAATTAGATTATAGGAAGACTGCTCAGGTGCCAGTCCTAAGTCCAAGATTGGCTGCAGAAAGGGCATCCAGTCATTAAAAAAAAAATCATGGGTGTGGGTTAAGGATGGGAAATATTTCGTAGCAGAATAAAATTTGATATAAAGATGAAAGGGAAGAAGAGAAAGAATGAAAAAAATGAAGAGGGAAAAGAAAATGAAGACAGGGGAAATAATAGAAACGGAAAAGAAAAAAAGGAAACAAAACTGGAAAAAATGGAAGAAAAAAGAAAAAAAGTAGAGAATAATGAAAAAGGAAAGGACAATCAAAGGAAAAAGAAACCGAAAACAGTAACAAAAA
>NC_061832.1:16141182-16156182 GCF_019202785.1 Penaeus chinensis
AGATAACGATAAACGATAGAAATAAGAAATGACGATAATAAACACATGCATAAGATAACAATAAACGATAGAAATAAGAAATGATGATAATAAACACATGCATAAGATAACGTGGTGTCAGGGTGACATAGCTCAGTGATAGAGCGATGGCTTTCAAATCGCAAGGTCCTGGGTTCGCGCCCGGCCGCCGCCCCTCTCAGTCGACTCAGCTGTGAAGGAGTACTGGTATGCTGACGTCAGCATGTTGGGGTCAAAGTCGGGGCGGAAAGGAACTGGACATCCTACCGCATCATCCCGCGGCCTTTTAAGGATATTTTCTCTACGTTCACATAAACATGGGACCAACATTGACTTTTGATAAGATGATTATAAATGATAACAATAGTTAAATTATGATACTAACATCACGGAGAGCCAAGCCAAGCCTCCTTCCCATCTCTTTCCCTTTCTTCTGATCATCAAGTACATTTTAAGATAACGATATATGAATAGACAGATTTTGCGATAATAAAAAAATGAATAAAAATACGAATAATAAACACATAAACCCCTCCCCGTCTCCTATCCTTTCATTCTCGTAATCAAATACATTTTAAGATAACGATATATGAATAAATTTAGCGATAGATAATTAAAAAAAGACAATATATGAATAGATAAATTTTGCGATAGATAATAAAAAAAGACAATATATGAATAGATAAATTTTGCGATAGATAATAAAAAAAGACAATATATGAATAGATAAATTTTGCGATAATAATAAAAAAAATGATATATGAATGCTGATAATAAACATATTAACGCCTCCCTGTCTCCTTTTCCTTCCTTCTCGTAATCAAATGCATTTTAAGATAACGATATATGAATAGATCAATTTTGCGATAATAAATTTTAAAAAATATAGAAATGCTTATAATAAACACGTACACTCCTCCCCGTCTCCTTTCCTTTCCTTCAAGATAACGTTTTATGAATAAAATTATGCGATAGATAATAAAAAAAAAAAATAAAGAATGCTGAAAGATAACAAAATATATAAATAGATAAATTTGGCGATAATAAAGAAAAAAAATATATAAACGCTGGTAATATACGTCTCCTTTCCGTCTCCTTTAAGATATCGATATATGAAATTTTGCGATAATAAAGAAAAACAATATATAAATGCTGATAATAAAGAAAACAAATTATAAATGTCTAAATAAACTGATAAATAAATCTCCTCCCTGTCTCTTTTTCCTTTCCTTCTCGTCATCCAAGCGAGCTCTAAGGAATCACGTGATGGCGAAAATTCCCCACAGAGAGCGCAGGATCTGTTCGTTATCCCCGAGAGGAGGAGGCGCCGGATACGAGGAAGAGGGGGAGGTTTTCCCACTGCTTGCTGGTGGAATGTCCTTGTTTTATTTATTTGTTTGTTTGTTTTATGTCTTGTTTTGTTTGTTTATTATTGTTATTCTTTATGCGTTCTTAGTTATGGTTGTCGTAATGATCGTATTCATGACAAGGATGACGAGGGTAGTAAATTTTGATAGGTCGTTGGCCTTCTTTTTCGTTTATTGGGTTGAGTTACACATGTATACACTTACGTACACGAAGATACACACGAGGGAAGCAAGTTATTATTCTTATTTCGCAAGTAGTAATCATGCGTAAGAGAGTGCTGGGTCATCAGCATTTTTCCCTGAGGAATGTGTGTGTATCTGTGTGAATGTCTCTTTCTTTTCTCTTTCTATCTTTCTCTGCCCAGCCTCTCTCTCTCTCTCTATGCCAGCCTCTCTCTCTCTTCTTTCTCTCTCTCTCTCTCTCTCTCTCTCTCTCTCTCTCTCTCTCTCTCTCTCTCTCTCTCTCTCTCTCTCTCTCTCTCTCTCTCTTTCTCTCTCTCTCTCTCTCTCTCTCTCTGACTCAGTCTCTGTCTCTCTTTCTTTCTTTCTTCTCTCTCCCTCTGCCTCTCCCTTTCCCTTCCTCTCCTCCCCTCCCCCCCCCCCTCTCCCTTTCCCTTTCTCTCCCACCCCTCTCTCTCTCTCCCTCTCCCTTTCCCTTTCCCTTTCCCTTTCCCTCCCTCCCTCCCTCCCTCCCTCTCTCCCTCTCCATACATGAATTCTCTCTCCCTCTCTCTCCTTATATGAATCCTCCTTGATCGCGGCGACCGATCTTGCGCCCCGATCCGAATGAAAAAAAACAAGTGAGCATCGCCGACCCGATTTCGATGGCGCCTCGATTTCGGGGACACCAGGACCTGCCGCCGCCCTATGACGTCACGCCTACGTCACGGGTGCCAGTGCCAAGGGGATAGGTGCCAATCCCAGACAAAGAGAGGTGGAGAGGGTCTTAACCCTGTCGCTAGGGTATGGAGAATGGAGATAAAAAGAAGAGGAAAGAAGGAGAAGAAGAGGAAAATAATAAAGAAGGGAGAATAAGAAAGGAGAAAGAGAAGAAAACAGAGATCTTGAAGGAAAACCTTTCCTACGTTGCCTCGTTGACCTGATTTTGCGATTTTTTCCATTTTTATTTTATTCTTAATAAAACAAAATAATAACTTATTTATTTATCTATTTATTTATCTATTTATTTATTTATTTTATTATTATTATTATTATTCTTTTTTTTTTCTTTTTTTTTTTTACAGAGGGAGAAACGAGAGAAGGCAATGCACGTGGAAACAGCAGGGGAAAAATATGTTTTTTTGTGTGTTTGTTTGTGTGTGTATTTTGTTTATGTCTGTTTTGTTTGTATGTGTCTTGTTTTTTGTGTTTCGTTTATATATGTTTGTTTGTTGTCAGTATGCGCTTGTTTGTTTGTGTGTTTGTTTTGTTTGTGTGTGTTTTGTTTATGTTTGTTTGTGTTTGTTTACTTCTATGTGTATGTTCTTGTTTGTTTATGTATGTGTAGTATATTTATTTGCATTTGTGTGTATGTGTTTGTCTGTTTATATTTGTGTGTACGTGTTTGTTTGTTTATATCTTGTGTGTGTGTGTAGATATATGTTCGTGTTTGGTTGTTTGTGTGTATATCTGCGTTTGTGTTTTGTTTTGTTCTTGTTTGTCTGTGAGTAGGGTGAGGACTTTTACAGTGTTGCTAACTATGCTATAATTATTGTTATTTCGCTTTAAACAGTAAAAGTAACAGTAATAGTAATAATAGTAATAGATTTCCTTATCATTATCAGTATTTTCACCAATGCCATTTTGTAGTATTATTTCAGTATTATTATCATTTAATATTATTGTTATAATTTATCACTATTATCATTATTATCATTTATTATTGTCTATTATTGTTATTATCATTATTATTATTATTATTATTATTATTATTATTATTATTATTATTGTCATCATTATCATAACTATCATCGTTTTTTGTTTTTTTTCTGTTGCCAAATTTATTGTCATTATTATCATTATCATTTGCAATACATTGTTAATAGTATTATTATCATTATTACTTTTAGCAACATCAATATTATTATTGTTATTATTATCATTGTCATTATTATTATCATTATTGTTGTTGTTGTTACTGTTATCATGAGTATCATTATTATAATTATATTTATAATATTATTATTACTACTATGATCATCATCATTATCATAATTATTATTACCATGATAGAAAATGTATGAATGAGAATGAATATCTTCACAATGCAATATATGTATTAAGTCTCATTCAAACCTTTTCTACATTTGTCAACATGAATACAGTTCATTACCATTATCATTAATAATATCAGCTGATGTACTCGTAGCAGTAGTATCACTTTGAGTTCTGTTACTATATTCTTTACATAGCGCTATAAAAAGCTGCATTGTCCCATATTGCTTAGGTGTAAAACATCATAACTGAGATATTTATAAGTCGCCTTTGAACCGATGCCAGCAAGGGAAGACACGCGGATTATATATGTAAACAAGTACATATTTTGTTGGACATTTTTACACACAAAAAAACGTGATTTGGCAACCATGGGGGGCCGTCCACCTGCGTATTAATTTTTGGATAAAGTTAATTTTTAGATGTAAACAAAATGCGGTCTATTATAAATGCACGGAGAATCGTGTATATATATAAATATCTAAATACAAACGGAAGTATGGTGTAACCCATCTGTATATACACATCATGTTACTGCAATATGTATGTTGATGTTATTCTGCGTAACAAATGTTAGATTCAATATAATATACTTGATTATATGATTTACATAATCTTGCCTGTTATTCTGGTTGTCAGATACATATCTTGAAATGATTTGCGTTTTTTGCTAGTTATACTGCTAATCTTACCTTCCTTATTTGCAACTAGTTGCGTATATAGAGAGAGAAAGAGAAAGAGAGGGAGAGAGAGAGAGAGAGAGAGAGAGAGAGAGAGAGAGAGGGGGGGGGAGGGAGAGAGAGAGAGAGAGAGAGAGAGAGAGGGGGGGGAGGGAGAGAGAGAGAGAGAGAGAGAGAGAGAGAGAGAGAGAGAGAGAGAGAGAGAGAGAGAGAGAGAGAGAGAGAGAGAGAGAGGGAGCGAGAGAGAGAGAGAGAGCGAAAATGAAGGAGACAGCCTGTATGTTTTTTTAGATACCTAAACTAAAAATCACAATAGAGAATAGAGACAAAGACAGACAGAAAAAATAAACGGACGAATTGATAAACACAAAAATAAACACAGACCCAGCAAACATAAATGTAAAATATCCACACAGAATGCTGACATGACAATAATCAACGTGTAGCCATGTGCTCAGATCATCAACCCTTTCTCGAAGACACAGAATCCCTATAAACTCCTACGCAGTTAATTGCCTGTCCCTCGCCCTCTCCCTTTGTTTACATCATGCCAGGTGCGAGGCGTAAATCAAGCCAGCGGGACAGAAGAAGTCACTTAAGCCCCTCTTTTACTGACGTGAGGGGGAACTAGGTGACTGTCACAGCATCCAGTGGCGGGTTTTGCGACAGGTGAAGGTGAATATCTCGTGATAAGAAAGGATAATTATAATATGAAAAAGGAAAGAATACGTAATTACTTCATGACAACAACCAGAGGAGAGCTGGTGGTTGATAGGGATAAAAGGGAGGAAGAGAGAGAGAGAGAGAGAGAGAGAGAGAGAGAGAGAGAGAGAGAGAGAGAGAGAGAGAGAGAGAGAGAGAGAGAGAGAGAGAGAGAGCCAGAGCGAGAGAGAGAGAGAGAGAGAGAGAGAGAGAGAGAGAGAGAGAGAGAGAGAGAGAGAGAGAGAGAGAGAGAGAGAGAGAGAGAGCCAGAGCGAGAGAGAGAGAGAGAGAGAGAGAGAGAGAGAGAGAGAGAGAGAGAGAGAGAGAGAGAGAGAGAGAGAGAGAGAGAGGGGGGAGAGAGAGAGAGAGAGAGAGAGAGAGAGAGAGGGAGAGAGAGAGAGAGAGAGAGAGAGAGAGAGAGAGAGAGAGGAGAGAGAGAGAGAGAGAGAGAGGGGGGAGGGGACTGGAAGGGACAGAGAGGGGGGAAGGGGAGGGAGGGAGTAGAGAGAGAGGGAGGAAGGATGAGGGAGGGAGGGAGGGAGTAGAGAGAGAGGGAGGGAGGGAGGGAAGGAGGGAGGGAGGGAAGGAGGGAGAGAGGGAAGGAGGGAGGGAGGGAGGTAGGGAAGAAGGAAGGGAGAGGGAGAGAGAGAGAGAGAGAGAGAGAGAGAGAAAGAGAGAGAGAGGAAGAAAACAGAGAAATGACATCATCAAATCCTTCCTAATGCAAGCCTACAACTTAAAACTTAATCCATCACACTCCTTCATGTATTTCCCCTAACCTAACTTTCCCTCAACCTAAACAAATGCTTAAATCAAATTAACCACCATTATGCGTGTAAAAACATAAAAACGATTCCACTCTAAAGGAAAGATCAACTAAAAATATAATTTAAAAAAAAAAGAAAAAAAAAAGAAAATGACCTTTCGACGTCCTCTTCGAAATCCTGAACGGTGATTTGGCAAAACGAAAGAAGGAATAGATTTTAACTAAGAATAACATTTCATAAAAAAAGAGAAAATAAAATACTCTCATTTCATTGACTTCGTCTCACGTGACTGTATTTTCGTTATAATTTCGTTTTTATTTTAAGTTGGTGTGCATATCTATATCTATTTATTTATCTGTGTGTATGTGTATTTACAGCCCGCACGCACGCACGCATGCACGCACACGCACGCAAGCCCGCAGCGTGTGTGTGTGCGTGTGTCGATATGCGGTATCTATGTATGCCCCTCTTTGCATATTTGTAAATTATGTCTGTATGTGCTACGCCCCTACGCTACACATCTCCGCATGCTTATACTCTCCGCGGTTAAGTATAGTTCCCATTATGCTCTTTGATGATGTACTTAGTGAGACGCAGAGGGGGCGAGCGCATGTGTTTGCCAGAAGGGACATTCTCGAAAGTCACATGGCCGTGGGGGGAAAGGCCTATGTGGTATTTCATGGCTTCTTTTAGTATGCCGCGAAACAGCAGAACATAAAGCGGGGTTGTTGTGTGGACGCTCGGCCAGCCTACAACCCCCGCCTGTAATGCAGACTTGTAAACAGTAAACAAAGCGCCTTTTGTAGTAACGTGATGAAACTTTTTTACATTGATCATCCTATTTTTACATAATATAACATTAAATAATTTATCGTAATCTAAAATATTCCATTTGAACTCATTTAAATCAAATGTTAACATAATCTTACCTACGGTCTATTACCTCATCATAACCTAATTTAAACAAAGTTAATCTGACTATAAGCTAGCCTTACCTTCCCTATCCTACCCTAAGCTAAGTTAACCAAACCTAACCTAACTTAACCTTAACTTAACCTAATCTGACTTACTATCGTTAACCCAAATGTATCTCAAACCTAATATAATCTAACTTAACGCATCCTTAACCCTATCTAGCCATCCTTACCCAACCTAACTTATCCTTAACTTAGCCTTAACGGTCTAACCTAACCTAACTTACTCTCGATCTAATCTAATATAATCTAACCCATCTTGACTTATCCTTAGCCTAATCTAACCTAACTTACCCATCATTTAATCTAACCTAACTTATCCTAAACCCAATTTAATCTATCCTAACCAACCTAACTTATCTTTAACCTAATCCAACCTAACCAATCCTGCCTATCCATAGCCTAATCAAATTTATCCTGACCTAATCTAATTTAACCTAACTTTCCCTTAACTTAAACCAATCAGACTCACCCGTAACTTAAATTAGCTTAACTATCCTTAACCTAGTTCAATCTAACCTAACTTAATGTATTTCTAACCTAATCCAATCTAACTTATACATAGCCAAGCTCATTCAAACCTAACCTAACTTATTCCTAACGTAATATAATCTAACGTAACATAACTTTCCCTTAACTTCATCCAGTTTAACTTATCCGTAACTTCATCCAGTCTAACTTATCTGTAACATCATCTAATATATCCTTAACCTAATCCAATCTAATCTAACCTTTCCTTAACCTAATCCAATCTAATCTAACCCTAACTTACCCTTAACACAATCTAACTTAATCCAATCCAACCTAACCTAACCTACAATATCCTTTTTAGTCACCATCTGGAAAAAAAATAGAACTCCCTGTTGGTAAGCATTAACCCCCCCACCCCCTCCTCCTCCTCCTCCTCCTCCTCCTCCTCCCCTGTGCTAATGACTTGTTTCTAAGAAGCCGTCGCGCATACGTCATGTGTTAACTAGTAATTAGTCTTTATGACAGAAACCAGATGACGAGAGGTGAAGTAGGTTGGGGCGCTGTTGTGAGGACTTGCGTTAAGACTGGGCAGGGTAGTGGTGTTTCTGTCCATTGTGTTGAAGGGACCTGGTTTTAAAGAAAGGCGGAGGCGAGTGGGCATGTAATGTAGTCGCAAGGGAAAGGATGTAGACAAAACGGGGTCGTAGCCATTTTTGTTGTGTGTGTGAAGGGGGGGGGGGAGGGGTTGTGTGTGTGGGGGGGTTGTGTGTGTAGTGGGGGGGAGGTGTTTTGTGTGTGTGTGTGTGTGTGTGTGTGTGTGTGTGTGTGTGTGTGTGTGTGTGTGAGTGTGTGTGTGTGTGTGTGCGGATGTGGGTAATGTCTGTAAACCTTTGAACTATTTTTCATATTGATGATACAGATAACCTAAAATATCTAACTCTATATCTACGCTTGTTAATGATCCTCACTAGCTTATAGGCAAATAAAAAGTGAAAATATCTCCAATTCAACTTTATTACACGCACTACATTTTATCATATGCCTGTAACCCCATTCTTGTAAAACCTCTATCATTCTCTTTAACACTGATGGAATAGATTTTAAAAAATAATGATAATAATAATAACAAAATAAAATAAATTCTCAGCAGTTTCAACATAAACAAGAAATAAAAAACATACACATACTAAAAATGTTTTACGTCTGTAGTACTGTCTTCAGCATGTGGACACGGTCATGCATATGAAATCAGAAACAAATGAGGTCCGGTTAAGTGAATATTCTAATCAGGATTCAGAGCTGATTAACATACACACATATGGTGTATGGCGGGTCATATTACTAGAACAACTCCATCTGTTTTCATGACAAACAAAGCTAATGGATGAGATAGGAGCTTTATATCTGGGGAAATGTTTTATTGCTTGTGTGTGTGTGTGTGTGTGTGTGTGTGTGTGTGTGTGTGTGTGTGTGTGTGTGTGTGTGTGTGTGTGTGTGTGTGTGTGTGTGTGTGTGTGTGCATCATTTGATATTAAAAGCAACCACGGTTAAGGAAATAAGCACAAATCTTTTGATTTTTTTTTGGTATATATAATATATATATATACATTATATACGCAAATATATATATATATATATATATATACGCTCAAAAAATCAGTTTTGTGTTCATTTTCTTGACCGTGGTTGCTTTTTATATTAGATAATACGTATAACAAATAGAAAATAGTCTTTGTTCAAGCTTATTTTTATCATTAAGCCTGTTGATGCGGTACATCAATTCGCAGCCTATGAGAGAATCGCCACCAGCGTCCACCCTTCAAACTGTGTGATCGACATTATCGTGGGCTTATAGCAGGTTTGTAATTTGAGAATATAGGAAATGTGGCCTATGTTTAATACCTCTGCTGTTTGTCAGGTCAACAAATGCCCTGATTTAAGCATTTTAAAGTAGTGGCATATATATATAAAGGGATTGGAACCTCTGTTATATTGCTCTCGAAACAAACAAACAAAACCTATCTGTAATATATCTATTTTCAGTTTGATATAAAAAACAATTAAATCCAGGATGCATTTACTTTTTTGGCGGAGTATAAGTTTACTAATATCATATTTATAAAAAAGAAAAGAAAAAAAAGGTAAAAAAAAAACAAAAAAACATGGTCATAAGTTCTGTGACGAATTGATGTAATTATAGTTTTAAAAATAGAGATGGCGCTGCTTGAGTTTTTAGTTCCTAGTTTTAATTACCGATACCTAACATCATCACTGCCGTAATTACAGCAACAGGAATTAAATCACTTAATTTCTACATGTAAAATACTATACATTCAGCAAAACCACCCTACCATTAACCATACCCCGACCTCATCTACAATACTTCGCCATTCCAAGATGACACTGTAATCCCAAGCAAAACTATCTATGGTGTCTTAAATCTCAGGACACGAAGAGCAGGATTACAGTGTCCGTGTCCACTAAGTACATCCATCAGCAGACCATGACGTCATGCGAAAACAAAGGAAAAACGCCGAAACATTTGCATATAATCTGGTCTTGTTTATCACGTGAGACAGGGTGATGCGTGTGTGTGTGACGTCTGCTTAATTATATATCTATAGCTATTATCTAGCTATCTATTTATATATGAATGCATTTGCTTCTATTTGTGTTTACGTGTGTATACCAATACATGTCCCTCTACACACGTACCTCAAAATCAACATCTTACATGACAAAGTCCTGCTTCCGTCTCGCCCTGACACGTGAACAAGAAACACAACACCTCATCAGAACCACAAGCCACCAAAACCCACGTAAGAGTGTGCGAGTCATCAGTCAAATAACATAAATAATTTACCGCATTTCTTACACGTCTATTCGTCCATGGAATCAGACGCGCGCGCGCGCGCACAGACACACGCACACGCACACGCACTACAGAAAAGGCGAGACAGAGAGAGAAAGAGGGAGAGGAAGTCGCGAATCCTTCTGTTGTGACATCACTACTTATCGTCATCTGCTCGGCATGGCACTTGACGTCCGCACGCAGACAGATGCACTTGGTTGACTGTTTTATGTGTTACATAGTATCTTTCAGGTTTCACACACACGCACAAATATTGACACTTGCATACCTACATATAAATATATCCGTTTAAAAATATGAATAGACATACACAGACACGCAAATGCATGCATATACATGTGTGTGTGTGTGTGCACGACTATATATATTCATACATACATAATATATATACATATAGATATGTGTGTGTGTGTGTGTGTGTGTGTGTAATGTATATATATGTACAATATATATATATATATATATATATATATATATATATACATACACACACACATGTGTATATGTATATATATATGTATATATATATGTATTATATATATATATATATATATATATATATATATATATATGTCTGTGTGTGTGTATATATATAAATATATATATATATAAATATATATATATATATATATATATATGTATATCACACACACACACACACGCACACACACACACACACACACACACATATATATATATATATATATATATATATATATATATATATGCATGTATGTATGAACGTCTCTTGTGCTAGCCCCTTTTATCAGTTAGCGGAATATTCCAACAGTCATTTCACTAACGACCAACTGAATATAAGTTACAAAGGCTAAAGTTTATCTCTAAAACGTGGTCTGCAAAATGCAATGTTATCTTGTTCAGCCGCAACAGAGAAAGGGGATATTGCCAGTAGATGATGACGTCATCAAGAGAAGAAAGATTAAGAACAGTGCCTTCAGACAGATGACGCGTCGACGTGCTTTCGTTCTTTCAAGCGAAACATCTAAAGCAAAAAAAAAAAAAAAAAAAAAGGCTTATATACATTCATTGTACAGTCTTTCGATCTAATATTTACCTACTTTAGTGTGTTAAATTTGCAAAATTAATAGGAATCAAAATGATATCACATGCTCACTCATCAGTTCTTAAAAGCTTGCTCACAGCCCTTGACAAAGCTGGACATTGCGTGACTAGCGAGGATGGCGCCGCAGTGACAGGAGGTGAAGGATACGTAAATATTTCCCTTCTCAAATTTTAACGTTATCGGTACTGAACGTACGAGTCAACTAGTATCAAGAGCCATTTAAAAATTGAATGGTATATAAAAAAAAATAACAAACTCTACGTCTCATTCGTAAGTTTAATATGATACGTGTATATTACTTCAACCAAAGTGTGCTGATGGAGAAAGGCAGCGAGGAAAATATAAAGAGAAAGAAATCGTGGAAAAAAATCCGTTTTTGTTCTGATTTTACCAAGGATTTACGACCGTATCACGCTGCCAAAGTCAACAAGCAATTGGGAAACTCACTCAGAACAACGCCACAGCCATCGGCCTTTCTTTAACCCGCACAACAACCATCAATCAATCTTTCCAACAAGGGTCCAGCGAGGAGGCACAGAGAACCCCCTTTGTAGCCGCTGTGGGGATGGCGTTTCATCTCTTGACACACTATCGCCAAACTTTAAGGAGTGTTATCATAACCGCTTTATTGGTGATGACCAGGAGCTGATCGCGGCTGATGGCGTGGGTGTCTGGTGGCGAATTTCAAATTTATAAGGAGCATTGTGTATCGCAAGGTTTAAGATGTCTAAAAAAAATTTTTTTTATTTTTTCTAACAGCGAGTTTAAACCGACACATTATATTTGCAAGCGTTAAGAATAACCGTGCTGAGACCTGACTTTTGTAATTTCACACGCTTTATATTCTGAAACTTCATTTATCAATAATTTGATAAATAAAAACTGAGGTTGAGCTCAGTGTAGGATCCAGAAGATATCTAAGTAGAAAATCCTCTTGTTTTAAAGTAACGAGTAAACCTCCCAACAGATGAAACTCTAATGTCATTCTGTATTCCAACACGTCCTTGGAAACTTTTATCGCTAAACATTAAGCAAAATGCAAACAACCTTTCAAACGCACTGTAGTCACCCCAAAAAAAAACCACAATGATAACCTCTACAAACTCTGCCAAGAATGCAAGAGGCAGAGTTTTAAAAGGTACTTACGTAATGCCATAGGTAGACTGTTGTCGAGTGACGCGGACGAGGCTCTGCTCCTCCTCAACAGGTACAGCTCCTGCACTCAGCGCCACCACCAGGAGCGCTAACGAATGCAGCCACATATTTACGTGCGTCAGGTACTTAAAGACAGGATAAGACGATTTTAAGTGAATTAGAATGAAAGACAAACTCCGTGACAGTGAGGGAGCGAGTGCGCTTGGTGGCGGCGGCGGTGGGTATTCACCGGTCAGGGAGAGCAGTGCCCAGGATGAGTGGCACTCAAAGAGTGACTGAGCGTGGCATCTCCCCGTGCCTGGCATCCGACGCCTTTTCGGGGCTGCCACTAGGCATCATAGGTGCTCATCACATTTACGGATGGCCATTGTTCTTTTGATATTTAATTTATTGCTGTTATTAGTGTATATACATATATATTTCTTATATTATTCATATTAGCACGACATTGTGCTTTCATTATCCTTACATATATAACTTATTTTTTCTTTATTTTCTCTCTTTTTTAAGATACCTCCTACTCAAGCATTCTACTGTAACTTCATATCATTTACATTCGCTGGATGATAAGCTTTTGACAACCGGTGTCTGTGTTTGGCTTCCCGTAGAAGTGGCGCGCCCTGCAGTGTTGTCAGCCGGGGGAAGGCAACAAGGGGCTGGTAAGGACTTTTAAGAGCTTGAGTTTGGAGCTTGTCTTTGTTTAGGGAAGCCCTTGAGGGACGGGGACAAGGGGGTACGTTGACCTAATAATAGTTAATGTGTAAAGAGTGGCGGGGTAGAAAGACGCTCAGTAGAAGAGGCTGTTGAAGGTAAATTGAAGGGGTGGAAGTGGATACGCCGCGGGGAACACGCTGAAGAAAGGGATGGATGGGGCTACTGGCTTCAAGGACTGGTTACTGGGCACAATTTCGGGTTCTGTTGCGGGCCGCGGAGTGTCGAGACAAATGGTTCTCAATGTTGTACTTTCTTGGCCCAGGGAAAGCAGTACAGAGTAATAGCAGATATTTTTCTTTCAAACCACGCATCATCACCAGAATCACACGCGGAAGTTAAGGATAAGCAGCAGACCTAAAGGATCTATATTTCCCGAGAGTAAAATCGTGTTGTTGGCTTTGACTGACCCTACCCCCTCTTCCTTCTCCTGCACCTTCTACGATAACCCGAAACTGCAGCACCCTCGTAGCAGTTATCTGTATCTCCCACGTCTCTTGTTATTAATGACAACCATGGCGGGACCACAAACTCTCCTTTGTCTTGTGATCCGCCATTTTGAACCATGTGCTTACCCCTCGCTCCTCCATGTTACCAAGTGAAGTACTAAAGCGCGCCAGAAGTGTGTTGTTGAATTGTTATTGTTATTTTCGCCCAGAGCCACTACACGGACTATTCCCATACAAGTGAGACGGTTTATGTGATAGCAACAAGAGGACTTTTGTATGTATGCGGGGTTAACTAGGCCATGGGTTGAGTGCGGATGTATCAAATGCCAAATATATGTTGACAGTAACTAAGAGGGTTATATCTGCTAGAAAGAACAATAGCACTGAAATTAATACGAGAATCAAATTTTAATTCTTTCGTTCAACCAAAAATTCGCATCATTAATTTTACAAATATGCTATATAGAGATGGTGATAGTAGTAATAATACAAACGTAACATTTCTCTGGTGTGTGTGTGAGAAAATCCAATGAAATGTAATTTGTGATAGTAATCTGAAACTTGGAATAAAGAAAATAATTCTGAAATACGTTAAAATCAGTGCATTAAAAACTAAAACGATGTAAAAATAAATGATAAATAAATTAGAATGTTAGCTGATAGATATACTAATGAATACCTAAATAATATACCAACTGATAAATAGATTAATAAAATTTACAGAGTTTGGAAATTAATAAATTTAACAATAAGTAAACAGGTAAATAAATGAATATAGAGATAAAGAAAAAAAAGGAAGAAATATGCTGATTGGAAACCTCAAACGCGTGAAAAGGCCATTGACACTCGAAATAAAATAAAAACAAAAATAAAAGAGAAAGAAAGAATTAAAGAAAAAAAAAAAACGTAATGATTTCCTTTGTCGTCTGCTTCTCAGAGCGTCAAAATAAGTGTATCACAGTCTTTGAAGGAAATAGATAAATATATGAATAAATATATGTAAATAGAAACAGACGTTTTTTATTATCAGTGGTCTTATTATCAATAGAATTTGTATCGTCGATATATAAAAGAAACGATAAAATCACTCTCTTTATAACTGCCAATAGTAAAGATCAAAATTATTACGGTGACTTGGTGTCAGTATTAGTACTAGAACTACTACTATTACTATTACTATGGTTTCTTCTCACTATAATCGCTATCACTAGGCAGGGTTACCAGCCCCTGAGCTTAAGGGTAGGCCTACAACTACTATAGCTGCCACTGATATCTACTATTACTGCTATTATAACAATAACACTCTGCTATTAGAACTGCTATCGTCATTGTTATTGCTGCTGTAGAGAAGAACTATCACTATTGGTATTAATTTTTAATTTTATTATAAATGGTGTAAAAGAGGCCTGATATTTGGTGATTTTCTAAATTTAAGTCATTTTTTCAAATATTTTGAAGTAAATTGAGACATTTTTGAAGGTTATTAGTGTTATAAACATAGCATCAGCAGTGAGGGTATTCAGAATCACGTGGTTT
>NC_061832.1:16161182-16163682 GCF_019202785.1 Penaeus chinensis
AGTGCGCTGGAATGAAATGAGGGTCAGCAAGATTGCTATATGTGAATGCTACCACTGTACACAAGTGCTGTTAGGTAAGTGATTGAATTATGAAATGAAACCGAATATATTATGAAACAAAAATGGTTGAATGTTCAAAAAAGTGCTGGATGATGAAATGAGGCAGAATAAATGATCAAATCAAATAAATGAATATTGAAAATGAGACTGAACTGATGAAATCAAACAAAATGATGCACTGAAATTTAAAAAAACAATGAAATGAAACTGAACGACTCATGTAAATGACTTTGAATTTGAAACTCAACATGCAGGCAACCTTTTAAAAAATTTCATAGGGAAATCCTACCTCTGAAGTGTAATGTTGACTCCCAGGCATTTTTTTCCATCAATAATTAAAGAATCATATGAAGAAGAAAAAAAAGAAGAAAAAAGAGTTATACTTTATTCATCTCAGTCAACACTCTTTTCTTCCTCACCTCTGTACACACATGAACTATTTTTACATAACATGAAATTACAATAAAAACTATAAAATAACATTTCATTCATAGAGAACAATGTCCTAATTCCCTACAATATATTTTGGCAGTTTGTACATTTCATAAGCAAATTCTTCTGTGTGATCCGGGTCACTATATACACCGATGTAATCAATTTCAAGTCTAAACGGAGCATTGACGCGGTCGCCAGCCGAGATACCTAAAGACACAACACGCTGTAAGGGGATTGGGCACTGCTTATCTTGGAGACGCCCTTTGCTGTTTAGGAAGAATTTCGAGAATGGGATCTGCAATGACAAGAAAGGATTTAAAGAATAATAGGAAAAATAGTGTGCAATAAGACAATATATTGACTCAAATCCAATGGGTGTGTATTGTACATACTCACTGAGTTTACTTTATTGTTTTTACCCTTTTCCTTGATTTTTGAAAATATATTACATTATCTTATATTGCTGTTACTAATGTCTATAAGATTATAGTAATTATAATGCCTGTTATAAAAGTAATACCATCGATATTCATAGCATTCGTAAAAAAAAAAAAATTCCTGCCAATTCAAGGAAAGGAGAAATCGGCTAAGGTCACAAGGTCTACTAATTGACTTCCTTTGTGGCTAAGTACTAGCAGAGCCATCTATGTGCTGATACATTTCACACACACACACACACACACACACACACACACACACACACACACACACACACACACACACACACACACACACACACACACACACACACAAAAAAAGAGCACAACATTTGAAGAGAAAACAACTGCAAGCTATAACCATTCTATAACAGTAAATGAACTATAACTATTCCATTGGGAGAAACATACCAAGCACTATACCAATTATGTTGTCAAAATTTATTTTTCAATGATTCATAAAAATAATTACCACTGACCTCTGAGAAATACAAATCAACTAAAATTCGCAACAGGAAATTACTATAAAAAGGAAATACAAAACTTAGTAACACATGTCCCTGGTGAATCAGGCACTGGAAGACCATACAAAAACACAAAATGAAAACAATAAAAACAACTCTGCAAGGAAAAAAAAATAATAAAAGCTGTTTTTACCTTTGTGACCTGCCAATGTGGGCCTCCTCTTGTATATAAGGGATATGAATATATATCATTCCAATGAAGGTCAAAATAACCCGCTGTAGAGATATTAAGGAGATAGGTTCTGCCGTCGCCTCTGATACGTAACTCTAGGTGGTTGTACAGGGACCAGTCCAAATAAATTTCGCGCTTAAAGGACATCTGTAAATTCAAGGCAGACGAGTTAGATAGTGGGAAAGCTAATCTCTGAGGTAATACCATATAAAAAAATTTGAGTCTCTTGAAACGCACTCTTTACAATTTAATTTGTATTTGTATGGCATGTGATTTATGTGAAGAATGGAGAAAATTTGGCATTACCCTTGGTCTTATAGATTTTATGTTACAGTATCCAGATTTTTTCACCCTCCCGTCTTTAGGAACCTGTAAATAAAGAAGGTTTCAATGAAAATAAAGACAAAGAAGAAGAAGAAAAGAAGAAGGAAGAAGAAATAGAAAACATCTATCTCTTTTCCACATACATGTTAAACAACGTAAGAAATTCATACATCAAAAATTAATACACAACAAAGACAAAACCACAATACTACAGTGCAGTGTATTTTTTACCTGAGTGTTGATTTGCCCTGAGAATAAACCATGCCCTGCCGGAGAGAGAGAGAGAGAGCAAGAACTGTATCCTTCTCCGTGGTCTCTGTCGCTCGTTGCTATCCAGTTCTTCAGGTGCTCTTCGTTCTTGAGAATCCAGACTTTATCCATGTCACCTATAAGACATTCTGAGTTTCAATTCCAAAAAAAAGGGAGAGAGAGAGAGAGAGAGAGAGAGAGAGAGAGAGAGAGAGAGAGAGAGAGAGAGAGAGAGAGAGAGAGAGAGAGAGAGAGAGAGAGAGAGAGAGAGAGAGACAGAGAGAGACAGAGAGAGAGAG
>NC_061832.1:16176182-16191182 GCF_019202785.1 Penaeus chinensis
TACTACTACTACTGTTACTACTACTACTACTATTACTACTACTACTATTACTACTACTACTATTATTACTACTACTATTACTACTACTACTATTACTACTACTACTATTATTACTACTACTATTACTACTACTACTATTACTACTACTAATATTACTACTACTACTATTACTACTACTACTGTTACTACTACTACTACCATTACTACTACTACTGTTACTACTACTACTATTTCTACTACTATTACTACTACTACTACTACTACTATTACTATTACTACTACTACTAATATTATCTACTACAACTATATACTACTACTTTACTACTTACTAACTTCTAATCTACTTTACTACTTACTACTTTAACTCTACTACTACTACTTACTATTTAAATTTACTACTACTACATATACTACTACTATTATTACACTACTAACTCTACTCCTACTACTATTTACTAACTACACTACTTACTATTACTTACTACTGTCTTACTTATACTACTACTACTACTATACTCTACTACTAACTACACTACTATTACTACTACTACTACTTACTACTACTACTACTACAAGCAAACTATTTACTCTATAACTACTACTACTCTTACCTAACTTACTACTCACTACTACTCTATCTAACCTACTAACTTACTCATACTTATTACACTTACATACTAACTACTTACTCTACTCCTATACTACTACACTACTAACTTACTACATTAACTACTCTAACTTACTACTACTACACTACTTAACTTTACTAATACTAATTACTACTTTACTTTTACTACTACTAATTACTTTTCTAATTACTAACTACTAACTAAACTACTTACATTATACTATACTACAATCTTTCTACTACTATTTCTACTACTTACTTCTACTCATTAATTAATTTTTACTTACCTACTACTCTATTACTCTTTAAATTTACTACTAACTTTACTTTACTACTTACTAAAATACTAACTTTTTTACTACTTACTACTTACTTTACTTTACTATACTTTACTAACTTACTTACTTACTAATATACTTTTAACTTACTAATTAACTACTAACATTACTACTACTACTTACATACTACTACTAACTTACCTACTATACTACTTACTACTCATTTACTTACCATACTACTACTAAACTATTACTACTTACTACATACTACTTTAATTTCTTTTCTTTATAACTAACTTACATACTTTACTACGTATACTACTAAACTTTCTACTTAATTTAAACTACTTTTCTACTACTTACTACTACTACTTTACTACTTTCTACATCTATTACTACTACACTATTACTCTATAACACTTACTACTACTTACTACTACTTTTTAATTACTAACCTATTACTACTACCATACTTACTACTTTACTTACTAACTACTATACTTAAAAATACTTCTATACATCTACTTACTACACTACTATTACTACTACACTACAAACTATACAACTTAAATTCCTACTTTTACTATTACTACTACACTCTACTACTTTACTACTTTCTAAATTACTAACTTTACTTACTATTTCTATACTTTTCTACTTACATTACTAACAATAACTACTGAAATCTACTACTAATTATACTATACTAACAATTACTTTACTACTAATACAATACTAACTATACTACTTAATACATTTATCTTTCTACTTAACTATTACTTCTTTACTATTACTTTACTATACTAAATTTCTACTACTAAATTAACTACTACTAAATTACTAACTACTACTTTACTTACTACTACTACTACTACTAACTACAAAATTTACTCTATACTCTAAAAACTACTTACTTACTACTTACTATAACTTTCTTAAATATACTTTACTTACTATTTCTACTATTCTAAACTATTACTACTATTTCTACTATAACTTACTTACTACACTACATTCTAAACTTTTTAAAACCTACTACTTACAACTATTACTAAATACTTTACAAACTACTACTAATTTCAAATACTACTACTACTACTTACTAAATACTAACAATTACTTTAACTAAATTTACTAACTACTACTATTCAACTCAATTCTACTAATATACACTAATACTACTTTAACTTACTATATACTATTTCTACTTTACAACTACTACACATTACTACTACTAATACTTACAACTCTACTACTTATTCTTACTTACTACTTAAATAATAACTTACACTAAATAACTTTACATTTCTTTAAAAACTCTTTACTAATTTACTACTTACTACTAACTACTTACACTACTACTAAATACTCTTTAACTATACTATTTCTTACTAAATACTACAACTTTCCTACTACTACTACTTATCTTTTCTATACTCTACTTTTCTTTACTTACTACTACACTACTACTACTAATACTAATACTACTACTTATACTTTACAACTACTACAACTTTCTATTAAATACTACTTACTTACTAACCCTTTACTTTCTACTTACATTACTACTACATAATTACCTTACTAATTACTAACTAAATATACTACTAACTTTACTTTACTTTACTACTACTATAACTACTTACTACATTACTTTCCCAACTATTTCTACTATTACTTACACTTCAAATCCCCCCTACTAAATTTACTTTTTAACTTACTTACTTAAAACCTTTACTTACTAAATACTACTAAACAACTTAAATCTTACTCTTACTAATACCTACTTCTACTACTTTCAACTTTATCTACTACTACTATTTTTACTACAAATACTTATACAATATTTTCTTATAATAATAACTACTACTACATGAAACCGTGTTGTATTTCACAGGGTGTATTCCTTGTCAGACAAGATTGTAGCATATATGATAATAAGATTTATTTGTAGTTCATAAATCTCAGTAAGTAACCGGTATCATTGTATATTATTTCTAAAATTATTGAAGATTATACTGAATGTTTCTACTAGTTAGATAATGTTTTATCAAATAAAGAATTTAATTTTGATAATCAGTAATCATATATTGTTTCATTTCCTGAAGTGTTCCAGATCATAAAACTGAAATCTTGTAATACATGGAATAGGACAGAAAAGTATATGCAATTGTAGAAATGAATTGTAAAACATTATATACATGTGTTTACAGAAGGGTATATTTTGTATTTTGTAATTTTTCTAATAATGCTAGTTATGTTAATATTCTCCATTACTTGTAGCAAAATTAGAAATTATATTTTTCTGAAAAATTTCCAAATTAATTTATTTTCAGAAAACTTATCAGGCAAACACTTAAAACCATGTAATCTTCAAATACAATCATCCATTTTTCTCTTTAGTTCATTTTAGATAATATAATAAAACTATCATTGTATTGTTTTCTCATTCTGCCTTTAATATTTTAAAAAAAGTTTAAAATTTTGAAAATTTCATGCTTCAGATTTGGCAGTAAGAATAAAAGAAAAAATCCTATGGTGATTTGTTCTCGATTAAATAAAAAAAAAAACTGGAATGTCAAGAAGAAAGAAACAGAGAGAGAGAAAAAATAAATGTCAGATGCATAGTCTAGTTAAAATGTCACATTATTCTTTCCTTACTGTGGCTGTATACACATTAGTTTATACCAATTTTAGTGCTACATGACCTTAGATGTCTAGCACATTTATTTTGCTTTTAACCATTAACCATTATACCAATTTTAAAATTACATGGAATTAAAAGGGCCACAAAATCTAAGGGCTTGATGTGCTGTTAACTTTATTTATAATACTAATTATCTTGGGGCTTGTAAAGGTTCTTGAGTTTTGTTTTATTATGACTGTGCCCCTATCTCTGTTGTTGCTGTTGGGGGCTGGGGCCCAATGCTGGAGATCACCCTTGCTTTGGGTCTCATCCAGCAACTCAACCAATTTTGCTTGGTCTTTTCCCCTTCCCCATTTCATTTCCTTCTCTTCTCTAGCCACTTTAACTATCCACTTCCTAAGGCATGAGAGCCATGTTGAAAGGATGAAAGGCTGACTTTGTGCCTCATGAGCAGCTTGAGGGAGCCATGGGCATGATATTCCCATTTAGTTGTTTAGCCCTTGCCCCTCAAGGGGACCCTGAGGGGTGAACTATTTTCCACCCCAACATATCCTTGCCTTACCATTACCAGTAATGAAGATTTTGTACCATCCAGTAGGGGCATTAAGGCTTACCCCTTTATCAAATGGCCCCACTGGTTTCAATTATGTTCCCCAATCTCAGGCTCTCCTATGACCACAACTCTGAACACTGCTACTACTATCCCCTTCTCAATATCTAATATCAGCCCAGTTCAAATCCTCCATCCAGGTCAATAATCAATCTCCATGAAACATTCATCCTCTCCCAACATCAACTACTTCATTTCTTCCACCCCCGTAACTTTCTTCAACTGCCCCATCCTCCCTTTTTACTACCCTGATTGTTTCTGCCTTGTCACTGTTACATCTGAATCCCAAGCTGTCGCATTATCATCCCTGACTGACTTCACAGGCAGTCCATTCCTGCCCAGCCTCATCCCTCCCTCAATACTTGCACCAGAACTGTCTCCATCTCCCCAGCAAACTGCCGTGTCTACAACAAGGATTGGTCAGAATGTGAAGGAGAATTACTCGCCTGCCTCATGGACTATGATGCAGCATCAAAACAGTGCTACACCATCCCCCCAAGAGGCTGTCAAAGAAGGAAGACATTCAAAACTATCTAATCATGACCCCAAGATAAAATGCCTGAACCTCATCCATCCTCCGATCTTTCTACTCCCATTTCTTCTACACTCGAAGTAACTACTGACTTGCATCCATCCTCCTACTTATGTTCCCCCTACACTCCTTCCTCCCACTCCCTCCCTACACATCCCATTCCCCCTGCTTCATCTGCATCATGCCCTCCTCCTTCCTCATTATCCTTCCTGTTTCCCCCTGGATGTGACCCTTTGCCACAGCAACTCCATTCCCTGGATTCTCTCCCTCCTGACATTCCCCCCGAAACTGTGATCTAATTGCCCTTAAACTTCTCTGTCTCCTTTGCTAATCCCTGCCTTCCTAACAGACATCCTTGTAAAATCACACACATCTTCCTTTAATTTTTTTTTTTTTTTTCTTTTTTAATGATCTAATCCCCCTTGTTAACCCTTCCCTTCCTGAACTGTTAAATGACTTGACGTCACATTTAATCATCAACTAAATCCCCTCTATACATTTTTCATTATTAGACCTTTCTATAGAGCTATATGACTTAATGTCAAGCACATATATTTTTCTTTGTAACCATTAACCATTTAGCCTGCAATTGATCTAATCACCCTTTGCCCTTAACCATTCCACGTTCTATCAATCCCTATCCTACCCCATTTACTTCCCATCTTTCTACCCCATTCACTATTAAACTACCCTAATTACCATGACCGTTGAAATCTTAAGACATTCTGTTCTAGTAAAAAAAATCCTTTAAACCCTGTCAAAGTCCTCCAACATTGCAGGAAGCAGCGGTTTCTCTCACATCCCATCACCCAAACTAGTTGACCCAAGGTGAATGCCTTCTGGGTAACCTACATCTCCCCTTCCAAACCCACCCCTCCTTGCCATGACTGAATGAATCTGACATTCAATCGGACAGAAGCAAGCAACTGCCCTGCCTGCCACAATAAACCTCATGAATCTGACATTCAATCGGACAGAAGCAAGCAACTGCCCTGCCTGCCACAATAAACCTCAAGCTAAGCCCTCAATTACCTCCACTCAGACCAACCCTGTCTTGTTCACGTCTTTTAGGCAAGCGATCCTCTCCTCTCTTGATAATAATAACAGCATGTAAAGTACATGGACCTTCAAAGAACTGGGGACTTAAAATATACAAGAGGTTCTTGGTAGTGAAAAGGCTACAAAAACACTCAGCCATCTATAATGGTTGTGTTTCTCAAATATAAATATTTTCTATCTTCATACTCTGCAAGTATTTGTACATTCTATGATCTTTCCTAGCAAATATTTAGTCCTAATGATATCTGCTGCATTTCTATATTGCTGTTAATCTTCTCATTTCCCAATATAATAGTTATAACACAGGAGCAAGAGAAACACCTCGGAAATAGCTATTTCTTCTTTCTGAATATTATCTACTATGTTTCAAGTTTGGATAAATACCCTAGTGCCTAAATCTTCAGATTATATGATAAGTGGTACATTTAAAAAAAAAAGGTTGCATTCAATAAACCAGATCTGAAACAAATCATAGTCATCACAATATAGAAGGCAAAGAAAATGCATGCACAAACTTATCAACATTTACTAATGAAAGCTTCCATACAGTATAGAAAATAGGAAGATTACAAGCAATTGATTATTGTTGCATTATAATGAGGGACCACATAACTTCACCAACAACACCTGCTTCATGACAACAGGACAGAAAAGTCACTTTCACCATGAAAGACAATGCATTTTTAATTTTCTTTTTTTTTTTTGTTACATGATAAAAACCTAAACTAGCAGATGATAATGAAATGCTTGTGATTTCTAGTTGTTAAAAATTACAACGACAAATGAAGTTTCTTTTTAAACTTATACAAATTACAATTGCTTAGCTATAAGATAAAATGGCATCCATAGACTTACTCTCAATTCGATGATAATCCTAACACCGGATTTTGCCATTTCTAATCAATGCCAAGTAGCCACATTTCACCTTAAGAAATTTGCTTTCATTAATAAAATAGCTCTTACTATATTTTTTTTGAAAGAATCTCCGTCCAATCTCAAAATCTGGTCATTACAAATTTTGTGGACAAAGAGTCATACAGTAATGCAAACTGACTGCTAACTTCACAGGATGTAATACCTATAAGCTGGCAAATATTTGTTATGAGTATTATTCACTTCTTAAGACTGGTATGGCTATATATTAGAAATTACTTAATGAGAAAATTTCAATATAATTTCACCTTAAGTGAAGACCTTTTTCCCAAACAGAGGTCTCTTCATTACCAAAGATACATGGAAAAACTTTTTTTTTTTTTTAAGCACAGTGCTAAAAAAAGATCCTATATCACTTTCTTAAACAATAACTTCAGTCTTTAATACCTGGTAGCTTTTAATTACCTGCCCATTACTTTTCAACATTTAGTTCTACTGTACTGAAAAAATTATCTGTCAAAATCCACCAGCCACCTCTGACATTGAGCATATATTCTGATGTGTATTTTTATGTACCAAACATTACTTCATCCAAACCAAAACAAAACCAGAGACTATTATTGAATATTTTACTTCAGATCTAATGCTCTTTAAAGTGCAAATACTACTAATTAATACATTTTGATATTCTGGTTGGTAATCCCATGTTTTTCCAGCTCTTTAAAAATCTGTCGTCTTTTTGCAGGCTAAATAATTTACAGTGCAAGACACAAGCCCACATTCAGAATATTTAGTTATTTACTATTTCAACAACTGTAGAAAGCTGGGAAATAAAGATCATTCTACAATACTGAATTCACTACTAACTTGAGCCACAATGAGTATTATTGCATCACAATAATCTGAGCAATATACCAAAGACAAAACATTAAAAAAAAAAAAACATAAAAAATTGGATGAATTATAACTATAGTTCTAGTCTGCTCTGACTTTTCCAATTTAGAAGAAGACAAAGATGAAAAATAAAGTACAGTATTGCAGACGAAAAAGCTACATCAGGATATATCACCAGCAAGCGATGTCTATAGGAGAGGTAGATCCAGGGCACGAGACAATTTTAACATTGGTTTATGTCTGTATCACAAAATAAAGAATTTCGCTTAAATCAGAACTGCCCTGGATGAATCTCGGCAGCAACACGCTACAGACCCTGGAGAAAATCACCCGCCAACGCACGACACCTCCCCGTAGGATCTGCACATATGCAAGCAAGGGCAAATTGTAAGCTACAGTTTAGAGAACCAAGAATTAGCACACATGATTTGTTACTTGACTAGAAATAAGTGTGGGTTCATACACATTGCAGCTGTAAATGTACACAATAAAAAAAGGGGAGTGGCAGTTGCGACTACTGTATGGAAATGGAGGCATTACAAAAGAATACATACCTGTGGTTAACAGATATCAGCAATACATGAATTTTCAAAAACAGTGTACATGATATAATACTTGAATGATTAGCAGCTCTTGGGTTTACTCTTTTGCAATCTAACCAACACTATAGTTTTGCTTTTATTTATGCAGTGCTTCCTTCCTGTAAAGAACTTTGAAGTAAAAAAGAAAAAGAACTACAGCAAAAAAAAAAAAAAAAAAAAAAAAAAAAAAAAAAAAAATCAAAAAAGAAAAAGAAAGAAGAAAACTTATAATCACCATATAAAGCTGCCATTGTTCACTATTTGCTTCAATCCCGTAACCAGGTCAATTACATTATAAAACTGTGAAAGTGAGAAGTGATTTTCATGGCAATGATTATCTCAATCAACAACGATGCAGGAAGTCAACATAATGTGCTCTCCAATGCTTCACAAAGGACGAACTACACCAATCCCACCCGACTCCTTACGGTAAGGATGCACTGCACTTTATACATAAAATACAATTTGTGCTTGGTCAAATACCCATAGAATCAGGTACAACAAAAAATATCCCAACATTCTGAGGTATTGACAAAACTAGTGTATTTACAGAACTTTGGCACAAAACAGAATGTTACGTGACTTTCCATTTACAAGAAAATCAAAGCTTGAATTTTCTTATCCCTTTTTGCTAAACTTACTCTATGAAAATAACTTGCATTCATAATATAGTAATATTGGATTCTTCGGCTTTTCTTTCTTTTTGAAAAATGCAAATAACTTGTCTTCATTTGTACTTGGAAAATCTTTGATGAATGCGAAGATTTCCTCGAGAACCAGAAGCGTAAAATGAAGACAAAAAATTCCCAACATAAAAACAAACAAACATCAAAGCTGAAGCTGTAGACGTTTAGCTTGAGAATCCAAGGGAATAGCAGCACTGGTCACATTCACTATTTGGTCATAAACATATAGAATAAAAACATATAAAACAAAGCTTGTTCTCAGCCATCTACAGCTCTGAAATAAAACTGAGCTCAATAAACTTAAAGCACCATGCAACATCTTATAAAAAAATAGATAGGTTCCTAAAACTAACTGAGATTTCAAACAAAAAAACCTTACTCTAGTAGAGCACCGGTGATCAAAGGGTGAGTGAAGACAACAGCCCATCTTACATCTGGACTTTTTAAAAGTTTAGCACAATGTAGAGATATGTAAGCAATACATAGTGTTGAGATTAAATAAATACTGACTTCTAGTATTTAGCTGCAACCTGTGCCAGGACACCAGAACAGGACTTATGATACTTTTATTAAACACAGGTTATGCACTGTGTAGATCAGTAATCTGTCTATTCTTAGGTCTACTCTTAGAACTCACGCCTACAAAAGTGGTGGTAAAATCTGCAGTTGGTGTACCTAAAGTAATAATCAATTCCTGAAATAATACGAACTTACTCCATGGGCTATCATCCAACGGAAGCAAGTCAGCAATTTTATCAGGAGTTTAAAAATAATAAGTTCAAATATCTCTGTCTGAATGCATTTGGATTACTCCATATTCCTTTTCCCTATATCACTTCCAATGAACAGTGATAATAACAGCTATAAGGAGCAGATATTGTAAATCATCCATACTGGTACACAAACGTTAACCATGCATACATTATCAGACTAATTCTGACGTCAATATCTCCCTGACGAGGATTATTATCTTGGGACACAAGAATCGTAACAAAACAGATTTGGGTCAATCCAGGTATCAAAAAATAAAATGTTCCTAAAAATTAATAATACACTTTCATGTTGCACATAATATAAAATGCCCATATGCAATTCTTGTCAATGTGTATCATTTGATTATCCTTGTCAAGTGCAGTTTTTTTTGTTCCATTCACTACAAAGTGGATTATAATTCTAAATATACATTATTGATTATCATTAGAAAAATCCTGGAGCATGAGATCACCAACGACATGACAAGAATTGCATGTATCACTTAAATTGGACCCATAAGACACTTTCCTGCACTCTTCCGTTTTTGTTTTTTTTTCTTGCAGGCCAAGAGGAATGTCTTAATACTAGCTAATACAGCAGAATCACCTTTCCTTCAATAAAATTCGTTTCTCTCGATGCTTTATAAGCCATACCTGTACTTTCACTTTCCAAAGCAAATACTGCAATACTTTCAATTTGAAAATACTATAAAATGATAAAAAATCAAACTCTTCATCCAGACTAGACTATCAATCACATTATACCGTTCAAGCACAAACTCATCCTGCTATTTCATGTGAAATACAAAGTCCAACTCATTCTAACACTGTGCAATCACTCATTTCCTCCGCATCACTCTTCTTCCTCCCTACCTCTGTTTCTTCTACCTGCATGGGCATCCTCACTACCGTTTTCTCGTATATGGGGTTCTGGAAAGTGTCGAACTTGCGCCCTAACCCCAGGCGAACGGGGTATTTTTTGCGGTAAACGACGATGGATGTGATGACAATGATAATGAAGAGAAGAAGGCCTGCTGCTCCAATGATGATATACATGGTTAAGTCATCTTCTAGAGAGATGTTAAGTAAGCCTGTAAAAATGCTAAGCTGGTTATCATCTCCGTCTCCTTGAGCTTCTGTCGAGTTTATCACCGGTGGCCAGTTGGTTAGTTCCATCTCATACTCATCCAGCTCCCCCCGAGAATGGTTTGTCAACATCTCGTGGTGCGCGTCTGTGTCATAGTCCTCGTAAAGATCTCTGGCATGAGTTTCCTTCTCTTCTTCGTCATTTTTGAGGTCTTGTTCAGGGAATAAAACTCCAGGCTGAAATGGAAGTGAGGAAAGTCAATGCAGATTTGGGGAAAAGAATACAGAAGACAATACAAAAGGGTTTTTGCATAACAGGGAAGGAACAAGTTGTCCTTTTTCTGAAAAGCCAACAAGGCAGTGAGTATGAAGAACAGAGGTTCACTGAGACAATTGCAGAAGAAGGTATGAATGAGAATGAATACTTCCACAGCACAGGAAATGTAACCGACACTCTTTGATTAACTCTCCCTCAGAATGATGTGTTTTTCTAATACATATGTAATTCAACAAAGATGTATCAATTAAATATCTTTCTTTGTAAAAGTATTCATTTTTACCTATACTGTTTGCTATTTATGAATATGAGGTTCAATATATGGAAAAAACTAGAAGGCAGGGGGGGGGGGGGGAATACAAGAGAAGAGACAGCTCAAAACCACTAGCAGTCAAAGAAGCACAAGCATCAATCAGCACAAAATGCAAACAGACTCCAATAGTGTGCATTAACTAATTCCAACATAACAGCCTCACAAACCAAAAAACTGACAACTTAGAAAAAAAAAATAATAATAATCAGTGCTCGAATAAAGAAAAAAGAAAGAAAAAAGAAGTGACACTCCACACATACAGCAGCAAATAAAGTGAATTACACAATTTGATCTTTTAAATTGGGTTAGTAGGCCCAGAAAATCATACAATGAAAGTCCACACCACCATACAGTTTAAGGAAAACACACAGTCTCCTCTCTGGGTTTATTAATTCTCCATCTCCTTGTCTGCTGTGTTTTCAATGAAAGAAAGAAAAAGGTAATAGCACACAAGGTTTATTTATTTCCAGTGAGAGCAAATGAACAATCCTGATTTTATATAAACAGTGCAATATATTTGCTACAGTTTAATTGAAGAAAGTGGTTGCAGACAATAAGAAGTTATTTATAGATGAACTGCTTAAAGTTGAAATATCATGCACTGTGGTGCACAAATGGGGTGTAGTTATGGAATACTTTGACTTCATATTTTCACATAATCTTGTGAAAGGAAGAAGGACAATAGAGGCAATTTCATTTGTTACAAGAAAGAATATCTATAGAAATGAAAATCATGTCTATACAGATTATTTTACCTATTCTCTACATTCACTAACTAACCTACTATTAGTATTATGTGGCAAATGAAAGGCAGAACACTTAGTCACTTGCAAGTATGCCTGATAGTGTGTTTAAAGGTCTACCATGCTTATCTAGTCTGTTGTACAAAGCTTAATGATAATGTCAGCTTTACAAACAATGTTCTATCATTACTTTACTAGTGCTATTAAGAAAGGTTACAATAACAACTCCATAATTCAGCATTCCTCAATTTCCAGCTACTATGTTAGTCTTTTTTTTCTCTAGTCTGAAGAACTTTGATGGTATTACTTCATATTGATAAATATAAGCTGTATATATAACTGTACTATTCTTCACACAAAGGGAAGTATATTCATAGGAATGGTCTATGCTGTATGTTTTTCCAATACATTGAGGGGCTTCTCCAGGTAAAACACTCTTTCAGTAACATTCTAGAATAAGTAACACAAACACACTTAAAGAGAACGCATAGCACGAACAAGAAAAATGTCTAAACACACATACACACACATATCCTTTTTAAATTTCCAATCCAAAAGGTATTACCATGTGGTGTTTGAAATTTCGGCATAATTTGGCCCATTCTCTGCTGAATCATGGAGGTTTTACTGTATCAAGCAAACCAACTTTGTTTCAGGCAATGGTCAGGTAATCACTCAGCCATACAAAGTGAACCACTGTGTAGTATGTTTGCTGTTTATTGTTTACTGTTTATCTCTGTGTGTCTTTTACTGAAGCCAATACAATAAGTTGTTCACTCGCTGTTGGTCCGTTGTTTTCATACCGAGCCGGCGAGGATGCACTCACCATCTTTCCATGTGGTTCACTGTCGGGAGCAGATATCAGGAATGTGCCATTCTCTGAGGTCAAACTACTGCCATTCACACTGTCCGAAATTTCTACTGATCCCATTGGGGCATCAGACATCAGTTTATCCTGAAATGTATCAAAACTTGAAAATCTTTACCTCTCTTCAAAAATGTGTCGAGGGCCTAAATTCCAAGTGGTAAAAGAGGGATGGGGGAGAAGGGGGGGAAGGGGAAGGGAGGTGTCCTTGAGGGAGGGGAGGGGAGGGGGTGTGGGAGTGGCGGCGGGTTCATTGCGAAACTCTTTCCAAACACAAAGATGGTTAATTGCACACACAGCCACAAAAAAGAAGAAGGAGGAGGATCATGCATTACACAATCTGAAAGTCCTTGAAGAGAAAACGGAAGCACAGACGTCAAAAGGAGATCTAAACAGAACACATTCCAAGCTTTGTGCGACATCCCAGCGACTCACACACAAGCATTTTTTTGTACAACACCCGATGAGGTCTCTAGTATCTAATCTTGGTAAAGTGACAATCCAAACAATTACAAACATGTAATTATATATAGATCTACTTATCTGTACATATAAGTATGTATACATATATTTATAGTGTATGTGCTAGCATCAGAGAATAAGAAAAAGTGAGAGTGTCCGTGTATTGGTAAGGGTGTGCAGATATTTCAGCTCACTTATGAATGTGTGACAAGTGTATGTTTGAATGAGTATATTGAACTCTTTATATCAGATGAGATATTTCACTTGTTTGTGACTTCAACTAATGAACTGCTCTTTTAATCATCAAAAATACTTGCTTGTAGTTCTTCACATATGCCTGTAAAACCAACTTTCCCTCCATCATTTCTCGCATACATTAATCCACTGTTGATGACATGGCAAGAAACTTACATGATTTCTTCTCTGATTCAATATCATGTATTGTAAATTTGGATAATGGAATGATATCCTTGGACTGACAACCCTACAATAACAAAACTTTATTATATGTAGATTGTTTCTCAAGTTACCCTAGACAGGCGTATCAAATCAAACTTTCATTATCTATTCAACTATTTTCCAATTTCAGGTTATAATCAATGATGTTGTGTATTCCAAAAGATTTGAGTAAATATGCACATTAAGCATATTAATACTTTCTCCTATTTGCTGATCTATCATCATCATAATTTTTTTTATTAATTAATTAATTGATTAATTTATCTTTATTTATTTATTTTTTTCCAAGCCAACCCATGACCCTTACTAACATCCTGTGATTTCCATTTGTGTTGTGCGTTTACAAGCCCATGTATATGCTAACAATGACTTCAAATGAAATGAAAAGTGTTAATTCTAGTAGATCACATTTTTCTAAAATTCAAGAGGAACCAAGATAGGTTTTATCAAGTTTCTCAACTAGTTTTAAAAAGTTTCATAAAAAAAAAAAAAAAAAAAAAAAAAAATAATCTACCAATCAAGGAAATCAATCAGCCTGACACTGCATGGCTTACAGTTTCTCAGTTCTAATGCATGTCTAAATACACTCTGCACTGGCCACTCACAGAAGCAGATGATCCATGCTATAGTTCAGAACTCCCCTAAAACAAGCCTATGAAAAAGCCAAAAAGGTTATAGCCGTTCTTCTTCCCATAAGCATATGACAAGTACAGTGAATGACAATAGCTGTGTTGTGTCTTTGTCTGCCAATTGAATAAAACCTGTGAAACTATATGGAGGACCTAACAGAATTTACTAGATGTTTGGTACTTAACCAGAATTAACAACACAACTTTTGTATCTGATTATACATACGGTATCTCATGACCATATGACAGCTGCTCCAGTACGATGAAGCCTAAAGGTAAATGATGTGACACCATTCTCCTCTACCCAGGTTGAATCACCCAGAATTACAATCTGCTATACTCACGGCACGGCAGGAAGAGCATGAAGAAAAGGAATGCTCCCATACCTTTACTAAACCAGCATGTGTTGTAGCTTACCAGATAGCTCTAGCACAATTCTGGGGTCCTATCATACCAATCAAGTTATTCCAGTGAATGCTTTCTTGATGAAACATCAGTGATAATGGATGTTCCACGTAGATACTTCATAGAAATGCACCTTCCATATTTTGGTTAGAGCAGGCAAATAGAAGTTATGAACACCAGCAAAGTGTATGAATATCCAATCATTCACATCAAATTATTTG
>NC_061832.1:16196182-16201182 GCF_019202785.1 Penaeus chinensis
AAATGTTAAAAGAAACAAAGTGATCTAATCAAGAAAAGCCTGAAAAGAAACCCACCTGAAAAAGGCTGTTTATACATTGTAGAAATGACTCGAAAAAGAAGTAGAATACTAGTACTAGATAACAACTGAATACTTGTAACCATATCAGTATAATAACCAATATAAATAAAGACAAATGCCAATAAGTATATAAATAACAAGAAAAAACAAAGCACTAGGTGGACATTCAATGTTTTTAGTCTTCCATAATTACATTTGCTTTCCATAACAATAACTATACTAACGATACAGAAATCACAAACCTGATGACACTAATACTACTTTTACTTCTATTACTACTACTACTACTACTACTATCACCACTGGTGCAATTAATAAGATAAGATAATGATGGTATGAAATATGAAAAATGATCAATATGATGATGAAATAACAGTGCTAATAATACTTGTGATGATTGCAACACAATAATAATAGCAAATACATTTATTTATATATATAAAGTATTTCTACTTTAATTAATAAAAGAATCCCAATATCTGCTAACATCATAAATACCAAGACGAACGGAGGTGGACTACCGCGTTCAACCACAAGCCTGCGTCTTTGGCAAGCCCTCATATTCTGTGCAAAGCATCAAAAATCATAAAAGAGCAGTGCATAAACAATTTATATAATTACAATAATTTTTAGTGCATTTTCAAGTCACTACCAACTATAGGCCTACATCCCAAGCTATTGCTAAATACTTTTTGTCCATTGCCCTCAGTATACCTAGCTATCAGACAGCCCCAAATGTGAGATAGTTTGATTAGGCATATCAGTTTTATGACCAAAATCAGCATCTAGGAAGTGCTCACCACACCCTAGGGATGAAGAGAATTGCACAATCACCCTTACATGAGCGCGACCATCACTTCACACTATCACACTACAAAATCGCAAAAATAGCAGTTATCTATTAGCAAAGACTACACTACGAGATGATAACAAACTCAAAGGAACTATTATGAACTACCACGGTATCTAAAGCTGTTGTTCTAAAGCTGCACAAACACCACACTTGAAAGAAATCGAATCTGTGGAAAAAAAAAAAGGCTCCTCTCAATCTGCGAAAAGACCCGTGTACTTACAGCCATAATAACTCCTCTTTTACTTACACTGATAACACACACACACAGATGCGCCGCACGAGAGTCAACACGCGAGGCAACAGAGTGTCAGTGTCCCCGGTCAGCTCGCCACAACACCCACCGGGAAGGGAAATAGCGAGCTTAAAACTTGCTCTTACGGTCCACAAGGCCACTGTTCTCTCCAGCCCAACCCACTTCCTTCGATCACTCTCGCTCGCTCTGGCCGCTTTTCTCCCTCGTTTTCGCTCTCTCGGGCCCTTTTCCGACTCCCCAGCGACGCCCTAACGTGTGTTCTGCGTTTTGTAAGTGACCTGAACGCTAAAATCGAGCACGTACCTTCATAATCGTGCAAAGAGTGGTTGCCTTGGAGTGATTCATGCAATTGATTACTCGCGTCACAGAGCATAATTGTTCCTGGAGCCTCACTAGACGCGGGTTGCGTGGTTTACTTTTCAATAACCGAGAATTATTGTGCGGATATTCAGGATCGGTTTTACTGGGGTGGGTATTGCTCTAAAATGTTATATTTGTGTGTATTGGGATGTTAATTTTCCTTTTTGAAAAGTTTTACGTAGTAATGTGAGCATTGCGTACACTCTTATGGGACTTGTATATTGTTGGCCGATGCTACAGATTCGTGCAATTATTTGCCATTTGCAGAAATAAAAATATTATTTTGTTATTAGTTTTGCGTAATAACTTTACTATATTATCAATGTTACATGCACTACGTGTAATAAAAGAGTAAATCTAGATGACATAAATCTAGATGACATAAAACTAGACAACTAAATCTTTATATGATTTCTTTAAATTTTATCTCATTCCTTTCTCTCTATATATATCTCATCACAGTATCACAAATGTATAAATGTATATTACAACTGCAACGGATCTAATAAAGTGTAAGGTAAAAAACCGAACCGCACGCCTGTGAAATAACGAGAGGGAATTGGCTAATGCCTGAAATGATTTCTAATGTCAATTGCCAATAAGCCCTTTAATAAGTCGCTGATTCAAGTACTTGGTTGGAAGTGTGTTTCATGGTGGATTTATTGCCGTTTTTATTTTTCTTTCTTTTCTTTACGAGGATGGAGGTGAACGTGGCGAGAATAGAGAAAAACAAAATGATAAAAATAAATATCTACTACTGTAAATGTACATGGAGAGAGAGAGAGAGAGAGAGAGAGAGAGAGAGAGAGAGAGAGAGAGAGAGAGAGAGAGAGAGAGAGAGAGAGAGAGAGAGAGAGAGAGAGAGAGAAACACACGCACACGCACACACTCACACACACACACACACACACACACACACACACACACACACACATACATATATATACATATCCATCATCCATCCATACATACATACATACATACATACATACATACATACATACATACATACATACATACATACATACATACATACATACATACACACACACAGTCCATGATAAACCTACAGACAGTTTGAAGAAGAAACTTGTGAACAGCCAAGAGAGGAGAGTCAGAATATTCGGAAAATATATGTTTACATTGCTTCAACTTACGGCACCTAATCCGCTATCAGTTCTCAGCTCAAGATGGATAGTTATCAAGTTTCAACTTACTTCTCGACCAAAACTTCAAGTATGGCATTACTTCTTAACTCGATGGAAAGAAGGATGACTGTCTTTTTTTTTTTTTTTTTTTTTTTTTTTTTTTTTTTTTTTTGTATTTAAGTCAGATTTGGAATCTTAGGAATTTCTCAAACTATATTTGGAATTATTCTTGAGGCGTTGATTGCAGGGAACTGTTGCTTAGACCGTATTCTTCGCTTATTGATGGTGATGATGGTGATGATGATGGTGATGATGATGGTGGTGATGGTGGTGATGATGATGATGATGATGATGATGATGATGATGGTGATGGTGATGATGATGATGATGATGATGATGATGATGATGATGATGATGATGATGATGACGATGAAGGTGATGGTGATGATGGTGATGATGGTAATGATAATGGTGATGCTGCTACTGATGATAATGATGATAACGATAATTTTTTTTTCGCTTAATAATGATCTAAAAATCAATAAAATTAAATAAAAATAGGTCTGCAATGAGACACGAAAAGGGCCAAAATAATAAATAAGTAAAACTTTTTGAAATACAATCAAGAGTATTCCATATCAACCATAAACAGGGAAAGAGAAAACAGCAAATCATAAAAAAACAAGATTATCTAACGATAGTAAGGAGATGGGAAAGCTGAGAAACATGAAAAAAGGGTAAAGTTGGTGAACCAGTGTCGGGAGGTACAGCAACTGTTAAGAAATTTTAATTTGTGAGACGTCAAATCTTTATTTAAAAATCTGATATGTCTCGCCATGACCAAATGAAATCCACGCAGCAGGTGTCCGTACCGGTGAATATCAGGATAAAATACACTGTATATTGAACTTAAGGAGATCCTTGCAACCTGAGTCTGAACTACCTGATACGTCGGTAAGATTAGCAAGTTTTGTAGTTTCCAGGAAGGTATAAAGGTTACGATAGTTATTTCTGTTTACCATGAAAGATTTAAGGATTTTGACTAAGAAGTAGACTGAAGTAAATCCACCATTTCACACTCAAAATGTGAAATGATAGATTTATCTGAATTCCTACTTCAAGAATATTAATAGACGTCATCACAGTTGTATTCCCGCAAGTAAGAAGATTACCTTTTGGTGAAATAGGTGTCCTGGATACGCATTAATACCCCTTGACCACTGGGAAATTGCGAGAGAGAGAGGAAGGATTCAAAAACTGAAGGAGAGAAAGAAGAGGTTCGGGTCTAGGCAGCTGGAAGACAAACAACCTGTCACAGACTCGCTGAATGGATGAATTAGTATCTCATTTAACTAGGTAATGTTACGAGCAAGTCTGGTTGTAGGTTGGGCTGTCATAATGCCAGGAGGTGACGAATGCCAACGAGGAATCGTGTCAGATAGTATTTTTTTCCCTTAGATGAATGCCGAAATGATTGGCAAGATTGTTACGTATGATTATTTAACACGAGTTTTCTACAGTCCCGTTGCCTGTGTTTTGGTCTGTGTGAAGATATGGAGCAGTGGCGTTACCAATGTGAAGATTGCAGTGTCAATAAGAAAATGAATCAACATTTTTCAATGTATGTTCTGCTTTACCATTTCTGCGTCAGTGGAACCAAGTGCTGTGGACACTGATGGGAGACAATTACACAAATGTTTATCAATGAAGTCAGGGTTTAATAATGAAAAATAGCCTGAAATTCATGTGAACTGGCAAGTGACTGCATATACAACCTGGAACGCTTCAAGAGCTACGGTGACAAAGGGAGTTTAGGGACATATAACAACCTAAACCTTTGGACAGGAATAGGTTTTGTGGTAATTGATACCGCGACAGAATCTTGTTAACCTAATACCCTTCGACTTTAACACGACCTTGCAATTCATCTAATGATAAATTGCGGAGAATGACGAGATATTGCAAAAACATGTCCTTGGGGATAGAACTTGCATGCAATACCTATCAAATGTGTCTGCAAGCAATCCACGAGAACTGGGTGAGGCAATTTCGAAGGTCAAAACGCACGAATTACACCTCACGTTGCATAAATAAACGGCCATCTTCTCTGACTCAGCAACACAGGAGAAAAGTAGTAGATGCAACGATGCAACGATGAAGCAATACGACGCAGGTGAAGACGTATAGTGAATACGAGAGAGAGAGAGAGAGAGAAAAAAAAAAGAAAAAAGAAAAAAAAAAACATATATATATATATTTATATATAATGGATGTGGTGTGCATGAGATTAATGCCCAATTGATGGGGGTATTTTAGTGAATTCGTT
>NC_061832.1:16211182-16213682 GCF_019202785.1 Penaeus chinensis
AACCACTTAGCTGATCGGTGTTAAAGTGTTTTGGCGTTTGATTCTCCAACTAAGTGCATGATTGTGTTTTCCGTTATATTTGTTAAAGTTGAAGATTGTGACATGTGGAAGAAAAATAATATTCATAAAGCAGTTGCGTTTTTAGCAAGCCCGAGTGGCATGTTCTTTTTTTTATTTTTTTCTATTCTCTTATTTTCTTTATGGCGATATGGGGGAGCCACTAGTGTTAATGTTCCAGAACCATATGGGTAAAACCTGTAGTTGGGTAACACGTTATCTACGGATTTATAAATATAGTGTGTGTGTGTCTGTGCGTGTGTGTAAATATATATATATATATATATATATATATATATATATATAATATGTATATATATAATGCATGTGTGTGTGTGTGTGTGTATAGATATAAGTATATATGTGCATACATATATATATGTATATATATACACATATGCACACACACACATATATATATATATATATATATATATATATATATATATATGTGTGTGTGTGTGTATATACATACATACATACACACACACGCACGAACACACACACACACATGCACACGCACATGCACATGCACACACACACACACACACACACACACACACACACACACACACACACACACATATATATATATATATATATATATATATATATATATATATATATCTGTATATACATATATATATAATATATATGTATATACATATATATGTATATATATAAATATATATGTATATACATATACATATATAAATGTATATATATAAATATATATATATATATATATATATATATATATATATATATGAACCGCGTTCATGTTGACAAATGTATAAAAGGTATGAATGAGAATGAATATCTTTACAATACAAGAGATGTATTTAAATACATCTCTTGTATTGTTAAGATATTAATTCTCATTCATACCTTTTATATATATGTGTGTATATATATATATATATATATATATATTATATATATGTATATATACACACACATATATATATATATCATATATATATATATATATATATATATATATATATATATATATACATATTCACACACATATGTGTGTGTATGTGGATGAAGGAAATATATATATATATATATATATATATATATATATATATATATATATATATGCATGTTTTGCATTGAATCTATATACATTACATGCGGTAACAGAAGATATTTCTTAGTTCACATGTACACACACACACACACACACACACACACATATATATATATATATATACATATATATATATATATATATATATATATATTATACATATATATAATATATATGTATATACATACATATGTATATATATATGTATATACATATACATATATGTGTTTGTGTGTATATATATATATATATATATATATATATATATATATGCATGTTTTGCATTGAATCTATATACATTACAAGCGGTAACAGAAGATATTTCTTAGTTCATATGTGTTTATAATGAAATTATGATTATGGGAATATTGAAATACAAAATTAACATCTAAACATCATATTAAATATATTAAGTTAAACGGGAAATATGTTATTACAGGGCGGTTATAGAAAATGTGTTTAACGAACTCAGGGGAAACTCAACGAAAATCATTAATATTCCTAAAACTATATCTGTCTGTCTGTCTTTAGTTATTTCACAACGGGAGAAGAGGTAAGCTTAGATGATCCCTTCTGCTACTCATAAATTATTGTGTAACTTTTTTTTTTTTTTTTATTTTAGTTGATGCACATTTTTGGCACACAATGTTATTTAGAAGTTTGAAGTTTTTGACATCTTTATCGTCTCCTTTTAGCCTCAAATATTCACTATGTCCTCTCGTATTTCTTGTCTTCACTATTATAGTCATCTTTCTGTAACATAGTTGAACGTCATAATTATGTCACCCCTTTTCCTTCTTTCTTCCAAAGTAATCTTCGTAGCTCATATCTCTTAGAACAGATGACCGTCTTGTAGCTGCTCTTCCAACGCCTTTCAGTTTGTCTGTATCTTTGTCTATAACTTCTTTACCATATCTTCGTCCACATTCACGAATGCCCTCTTCATATTGGCAGTCAGATTTAGCATTTTATGGACCTTTTCATTTATATGATAAAGTATTTTTCCCTATCTGCTGTGTTTGATACTGCATCTCCTAAATTGTATTGGTATAGTGGACGATTTTGAACTTTCTCTGAACCTGACGACATGGCATTTATTGGTGATGAATTCTATTTTTCAAGCACAACTGCACATGAATAAGTTCTCGATGTCACCTTGGAGGCATTGGCATAAGACAGTTTATTATTCTTTTTTTGCATTTTCGCGTCGTCTGCAAACATATCCAGATAACTTACGTGGGCTTACGTTTGACCTTAAAGCATTGATGAAATAGTAAACATAATCGGCACCAAGACCGATCCTTGAGGTACTCCGCTAATTACTCGTCTCCATATAGAGTGCTTCCT
>NC_061832.1:16246182-16251182 GCF_019202785.1 Penaeus chinensis
CCCCACCATCACCCCCACCCCCACCATCGCCATCATCTCCACCCTACCCCTCCCTTCACCCCCACCACCTCCATCCCGCCCAACCCCCCCCCCCCCTCACCACCACCATCACCCCCCACCACCCCAATCCCCACCATCACCCCCACCCCCCTACCACTACCCCCACCATCACCCCCCCTACCACTATCACCCCCCCACCTCCCACCATCACCCCCAACCCCCCACCATTCCACCATCACACAAACAATACTACAACCCTACATAGCCCACAGTAACAGGCATTCGCAAACAGCTTCCAACACACGAACTTCAAGTCACGCGAGTTCTTAAATGTACAAAAGTCATAAACAGTCGCTTAACTTGTCATGAATTTGACATCTGGTGCCCTTTTGCAGTCATGAAATATTACTCGGTGTCATGAGGGATAGCTTAGTGAGATGCTGTGCTGTTTGTGCCTCGGGAGAGTTTGTTGTTTAAGATTGTTTTTTTTTGGAAAATGAATATTTGTGGTTCTTCGTGAGTTTCTCTTTAAAAGTGAAGAGAAAACGAGGACGAAGAAGGAGAAGGAGAAGAAGAAAAGGAACAAGAGGAAGGAAAAGGAAGAAGAAGGGAGGGAAAAAGGAGATAGAAGAAGGAGGAGGAGGAGGAGAAGAAAAAGAAGAAGAAGAAGAAGAAGAAGAAAGGGAAAAAGAAGAAAGAATAAGAAGGAAGAGGAAGAAGAAGAAGAAGAAGAAGAAGAAGAAGAAGAAGAAGAAGAAGAAGAAGAAGAAAAAGAAGAAGAAAAAAAGAAAAAGAAAAAGAAAAAGAAAAAAAAAGAGGAAGAGGGAAGGGAAAAAGAAGAAAAGAGAAAAAGAAGAAAATGAAAGAGAAAAAGAAAAAGAAGAAAAAGAAAAAGAAAGAGAAAAGAAGAATAGAAGAAGAAGAAAAGAAGAAGAAAAAGATAAAGAAAAAACAAATGGAAATAAAAAATATAATAAAAAGCAGAAGAAAAGAAGAAGAAAAAGAAGAAGAAGTAGATGATGAAGACGAGGATGAGGGAAAAAAAGAATAAAAGAAGAAGAAGAAGAAGGGGAAAAAGAAGAAAGAATAAGAAGGAGGAGGAAGGAGAAGAAGAAGAAGAAGTAGAAGAAGAAAAGAAGAAGAAAAAGAAAAGAAAAAGAAAAAGAAAAGATAATAATAATAATAATAATTAGAAGAAGAAGAAGAAGAAGAAAAAAAAATAATAATAATTAATAATAATAATAATAATAATAATAATAATAATAATAATAATAAGAAAAAGAAACAGAAAAGGAACAAAACGAAGAGTAAGAAAAAGGAGGAGGAGGAGGAGGAGGAGAAGAAGATGAAAGGCAAAATAAGAAAGAAGAAGAAGAAGGAGGAGGAGGAGGAGGAGGAGAAGAAGATGAAAGGCAAAATAAGAAAGAAGAAGAAGAAGGAGAAGGAGGAGGAGGAGGGGAATAAGAATAAGAATAAGAAAGTGGAAGACGATTAATAAAGATATGGTGAAGAAGAAGAAAGGGAAAATAAGGAGGAAGAAAAAGAGAAGGAGGAGGAGGAGGAAGATAAGAAGAAGAAGAAGGAGGAAGAGAAGAAGAAGGAGGAAGAGAAAAAGAAGAAGAAAAAGGAGGAGGAAGAGGAAGAGAAGAAGAAGAAGGGGTAAGGGAAAGAGAAGAAAAGGAAGGAGGAAGAAAAAGAGAAGAAGGAGGAGGAGGAAGAGAAGAAGAAGAAGGAGGAAGAAAAAGAGAAGGAGGAGGAGGAAGAGAAGAAGAAGAAGGAGGAGGAGAAAGAGGAGGAGAAGAAGAAGAAGAAGACGCGAATGACAGTAAGAAGAGGAGATATCGCCAACTCTCTCCAGCCGAATATATGACCATCTTCCTCCGTGACCTTGCCGTCGGAATGACCTTGGCAACGAACAACTGACGCCAAGATGATTTCTGCCCCTCCTGGCCCTCCTCACTCTCCTGTCCCCCCCTCCCCCACCCCCATGCCCCTCCTCGACCCTCCCTCCATGCCCTCCTCCTACCCCTCTCGCCGCCGTTGTGCCCCGATCCTAGCCTCCTCGCCCCAACCTCTATGCCTCGCTCCTACCCTCCTTGCCCCTCCCTTGCCCCTACCCCTCTCGCCCCTCCCCCTCTCGCCCCTCCCTCGCCCATACCTTCCTCGCCCTTCCTTCGCTCCTACCCCTCTCGCCCCTCCCTCGCCCCTACCCCTCTCGCCCCTTCCCCTCTCGCCCCTTCCCCTCTCGCCCCTTCCCCTCTCGCCCCTAACCCTCTCGCCCCTTCCCCTCTCGCCCCTCCCTCCCCCCTACCCCTCTCGCCCCTTCCCCTCTCGCCCCTCCCTCGCCCATACCTTCCTCGCCCTTCCTTCGCCCCTTCCCCTCTCGCCCCTTCCCCTCTCGCCCCTACCCCTCTCGCCCCTTCCCCTCTCGCCCCTCCATCGCTCATACCCTCCTCGCCTCTCCCTCGCTCCTACCCCTCTCGCCCCTTCCCCTCTCGCCCCTTCCCCTCTCGCCCCTCCCTCACCCCTACCCCTCTCGCCCCTCCCTCGCCCCTACCCCTCTCGCCCCTTCCCCTCTCGCCCCTACCCCTCTCACCCCTACCCCTCTCGCCCCTCCCTCGCCCCTCCCTCGCCCCTACACCTCTCGCCCCTCCCTCGCTCCTACCCCTCTCGCCCCTACCCTCTCGCCCCTTCCCCTCTCGCCCCTCCCTCGCCCCTACCCCTCTCGCCCCTCCCTCGCCCCTACCCTTCTCGCCCCTCCCTCGTCCCTACCCCTCTCGCCCCTCCCTCGCCCCTACCCCTCTCCGTTTGAAACGTGTCTGACATCTTTCGACAATTATACACGTTTTCGTAATCCTTGAGCTGTTTTTCTTGTTCGTTAAATTTGCGCGCTAATGACTCAAAGATGTTTTTGAATATGTTTAGTTATGTGTGCGTGTGTTTGTGTGTGTGTGTCTGGGAGGGGAGGGAGCTTTTAAAATCCTCGAAACGTATCTTGGAATTTTAAAAAATATCCTAAAACCGAATAATTAATCTCCAAAACAAGACGAAACATCGCGAATCATTACAGAAATCATAATGCATATAGTAATTATCAAATCTTCATGAATATAATTATTGTCAAAACCGCTCATTATCACTGATCGTTATTATAAACGACCAAATGGCTTTCATTCATAACAACGAGAGTCGAGTGGATGCTGTAGTCAGGATGCTGCGTGCGTCTCCTTCCTCTCGCCTTCTGGCATGTCGAAGATGAGCCGAGGGGCTGCCATGTTGCCTTTTTTCCATGTTTTATTCGCCCTTCTTTTGTATATTTATTTATTTATTTATTTAGAGAGGGAGAGAGGGGGAGAGAGGGAGAGAGAGGCAGAGAGAGGCAGAGAGAGGCAGAGAGAGGCAGAGAGAGGCAGAGAGAGGCAGAGAGAGGCAGAGAGAGAGAGAGAGAGAGAGAGAGAGAGAGAGAGAGAGAGAGAGAGAGAGAGAAAAGAGAGAGAGAGAGAGAAAGAGAGAGAGAGAGAGAGAGAGAGAGAGAGAGAGAGAGAGCGGGGCGGGGGGGGGGAGACAGAGAGACAGAGAGAGAGAGAGAGAGAGAGAGAGAGAGAGAAAGAAAGAAAGAAAGAAAGAAAGAAAGAAAGAAAGACCGAGACAGACAGACAGATGCAGAAACAGATATAGAGAATCGGCAACTCGCCCGTGTGTCCTTGGCCTTCACATACAACCATACACTATTTCATTCCTCTGACCGTTAAGTTCTAACTAGCTCCAATTCACAACAAGATTCGTCATTTCCTTCTCGTTGAAACTACCGTCCAGTCCCTCAACTAAGCTCCATACGCAGCAACAGCGTGGGTGGGTGTAAATGCATGCAACACGGCAACCACACTAGTACCATGCTATTAGTACCAACACGCACCCTGTACTGTCAACCGAACAACCATTTATTATCAAATCACTGCATGAGGAGACTGTAGGGTCGTTTCTGTACTGTAAATAAGCCCTATCATTAGGTTAACGAGGAGGGAGATAGTTCAGTCATTATCGGTGGAATTGCTGATGTTGAAGTTGAAGTTGCTGAAGATAAGGTGGTGGGCGTTTATGTAAAAGAAAGTATAAACTAGGACTCAGTTAGTGCCCATACTTGTTTTTTCATGAATGAAACATCCCTAGGGTTCTATGTATGCCGTCGAATGCGATAACTGTTATCAATATACGTCTAACTAATGCACAGATAACTACACTTTGCCGCGTGTTATGAGCACAGACAGAGCTGCCAACCTGAGGGAGAGGAACAACCCACGCATGTCCCCTTCTGCTACAGTCCCGTATGACCCACACCAGCCTGGTAACATTGTCCAGCATGGGACTCTGTTAGAGGCTCGTTAATCATGACTTCGAGTGTAGGATTTGTAAATGGGGTGCAGCTGCGGGACAAGGGAGCACTATGCTTGGAAGATGAGCACCTGCCTTAAGCATGCATGTTGGAGACGACCCGAGGCATTTCGGATCCTCTGAAAAAAAAAAAGATAATAACTATGATAAATATGAAACAAAATTATAATCATGACAGATGAATAGATGGATAAATGAGTAAAATACAAGCTAGAAGTTAAAATGGGGTGAAAAGACGAAAGGAGAGAATAGTGTTCCACGAAAATAAAGCGAGAAACTGAAAGAAGTTGGGAGATCAAAGGGGGCGGGGCGATACCCTCTCCCTGTCGAGTTTTTTTTTTTCGTGTTTTTTCTTCTTGAATTTGAACCCGGACGATGTGAACGGTAATTTCTGGCATCGCGAAGGACCGTCGCGTGTAGTAACCACTCCTCCTACGGCCAGCATCCTTCGTAGGACTCGGTAATCCCCTTAAATCTCCAGTAATTCCCTGCACGCGATCCCTCTGTCGCAGTTATGGGTTACAGCCTGGAGGTACATCCTATAAGCAGCTGTTTTTTGGCTGTATTTGAGCTGTATTCGTTTGCTTGTGATCCTTACGTAATGCTAA